>NC_134888.1:30010830-30035830 GCF_041734735.1 Babylonia areolata | reverse complement strand
GGAACAACCCTTTTGTTGGCGTGGGTCCTTTTGCGTGTGCTAAGTGCATGCTGCACACAGGACCTTGGTTTATCGTCTCATCCGAATGACCAGCGCCCAGACCACCACTCAAGGTCTAGTGGAGGGGGAGAAAATATCGGTGGCTGAGCCGTGATTCGAACCAGTGCGCTCAGATTCTCTCGCTTCCTAGGCGGACGCGTTACCTCCAGGCACATCACTCCATCCAGAACACGACCAACAAGCAGAGCTGGAGAGGTTGGTGGGGGGCATTGGGAGGGGAGGGGGGGTGGGGGTGGGGGGGGGGGGGGCGGGGAGATATATGCCTGATAAAGAAAGACGGAAATCCTTAAAGAAAAACAGAAAGTGGGAAAGGGGGAAAGAAAAAAAAAAGGGGGAGGAAAGAACGAAATAAGAAAAAAGGTGGGGTGGAAAGGTGAGGATGGATGAGGGGGGGTGGGGTGGGGGGAACGGAGGGGGAGAGAAGGGAGATAAGAAATAGATCTGAGAGCGGGCAGAAAGAGAGACAGGGAGAAAGCCAGAAATAGAGAGAGAGAGAGAGAGAGAGAGAGAGAGAGAGAGAGAGAGAGGGGTAGCGACAAGGGAGAGAAGAGTGCAGTGACTAACTGGTCATCAGTGACTGTTCATAGAGTACAGTGACTTACTGGTCATCAGTGACTGTTCATAGAGTACAGTGACTTACTGGTCATCAGTGACTGTTCATAGAGTACAGTGACTTACTGGTCATCAGTGACTGTTGTTCATAGAGTACAGTGACTTACTGGTCATCAGTGACTGTTGTTCATAGAGTACAGTGACTTACTGGTCATCAGTGCTGTTGTTCATAGAGTACAGTGACTTATTTCAGTGACTTAGTGAAAACGTGAGTTCCGCATGGAAAATTCTAGATTCTTTTCGAAGACGTTCGGGTGTGCTGTAACTTCTCGAGTTCCCACTCCCGCTCCCACTCCATACTTCCATCTACCCCTTTCCCACCTTCCCACTGTCCCTCTTGCCGACCAGCTGCAGCCATCAAGCTACAAGTTTTGTCCGTTTTCAGCTGTCAGCACGAGTTTTGAACTCTGGCAGCGGGTTGAGCAGCATGCTGCAGTTGACTGTAACTTGTAGAATTGTGCTGTGTTTAGACAAAAGTTATTTTTGGTTTGTAATGCCTTGTTTTGTGGCGGGTATTTATGTATTTTTTGCATCACCACAGTAAAGCAACGAGCTGAACTCTTCTGTGTCTCTGTGTTTGTGTTGTCGGGACGTTAGCTAGTCGGGGAAGGGGTGGGGGTTCATGGGCAACCCCTTACGGGTTGTGACACTGGTCATCAGTGACTGTTCATAGAGTACAGTGACTTACTGGTCATCAGTGACTGTTGTTCATAGAGTACAGTGACTTACTGGTCATCAGTGACTGTTGTTCATAGAGTACAGTGACTTACTGGTCATCAGTGACTGTTGTTCATAGAGTACAGTGACTTACTGGTCATCAGTGACTGTTGTTCATAGAGTACAGTGACTTACTGGTCATCAGTGACTGTTCATAGAGTACATTGACTTACTGGCCATCAGTGACTGTTCATAGAGTACAGTGACTTACTGGTCATCAATGACTGTTTTTCATATAGTACAGTGACTTACTAGTCATCAGTGACTGTTGTTCATAGAGTACGGTGACTTACTGGTCATCAGTGACTGTTCATAGAGTACAGTGACTTAGTGAAAAACAGTGACTGTTCACAGCATTTGGAAAATTCTAGATTTTTTCAGAAGACGGGTCGGGTGTGCTGTATACTTCTCGAAAGTTCAAAATATCCCCATCACAACAATGAAAAACAGAAAAAATAATAATAAATCAAGTAAATCTGTTGATACTACTTTGTGGTTTTGTTGTTGGTAATAAGTAGCTTGCATTCTCGTCCGGCTTTCATGTGATTCACTGAATGATTTAGTTTTTGGTAAAAAGTAACAAACATATTTGTTTCGGCTTTCCAATGATACACTGAATGATTTAGTTTTTGGCAAAGAGTAACAAACATGTTTGTTCCGGCTTTCTTAGTGATACACTGAATGATTTAGATGTTGATGAAGAGTAACAAATATATTTGTTCCGGCTTTCTTAGTGATATACTGTATGATTTAGTTGTTGGTAAAAAGTAACAAACATATTTATTTCGGCTTTCCAATGATACACTGAATGATTTAGTTGTTGGTGAAGAGTAACAAACATATTTGTTCCGGCTTTCCAGTGATACACTGAATGATTTAGTTTTTGGTAAAGAGTAACAAACATATTTGTTCCGGCTTTCTTAGTGATACACTGAATGATTTAGATGTTGGTGAAGAGTAACAAATATATTTGTTCCGGCTTTCTTAGTGATATACTGTATGATTTATTTGTTGGTAAAAAGTAACAGACATATTTGTTTCGGCTTTCCAATGATACACTGAATGATTTAGTTTTTGGTAAAGAGTAACAAACATATTTGTTCCGGCTTTCTTAGTGATACACTGAATGATTTAGATGTTGGTGAAGAGTAACAAATATATTTGTTCCGGCTTTCTTAGTGATATACTGTATGATTTAGATGTTGGTGGAGAGTAACAAACATATTTGTTTCGGCTTTCTTAGTGATACACTGAATGATTTAGATGTTGGTGGAGAGTAACAAACATATTTGTTTCGGCTTTCTTAGTGATATACTGAATGATTTAGTTGTTGGTGAAGAGTAACAGACATATTTGTTTCGGCTTTCCAATGACACACTGAATGATTTAGTTTTTGGTAAAGAGTAACAAACATATTTGTTCCGGCTTTCTTAGTGATACACTGAATGATTTAGAGGTTGGTGAAGAGTAACAAATATATTTGTTCCGGCTTTCTTAGTGATATACTGAATGATTTATTTGTTGGTAAAAAGTAACAGACATATTTGTTTCGGCTTTCCAATGATACACTGAATGATTTAGGTTTTGGTAAAGAGTAACAAACATATTTGTTCCGGCTTTCTTAGTGATACACTGAATGATTTAGATGTTGGTGAAGAGTAACAAATATATTTGTTCCGGCTTTCTTAGTGATATACTGTATGATTTATTTGTTGGTAAAAAGTAACAGACATATTTGTTTCGGCTTTCCAATGATACACTGAATGATTTAGTTTTTGGTGAAGAGTAACAAACATATTTGTTCCGGCTTTCTTAGTGATACACTGAATGATTTAGTTGTTGGTGGAGAGTAACAAACATATTTGTTCCGGCTTACTTAGTGATATACTGAATGATTTAGTTGTTGGTGAAGAGTAACAAACATATTTGTTCCGGCTTACTTAGTGATACACTAATTGATTTAGCTGTTTGTGAAAAGTAACAAACATATTTGTTCCGGCTTTTTTAAAATTTTTTTTAGTGATACACCGATTGATTTAGTTGTTGGTGAAGAGTAACAAACGTAATTGTTCCGGCTTTCTTAGTGATACACTAAATGATTTAGGTGTTGGTAAAAAGTAACAAACATATTTGTTCCGGCTTTCCAATGATACACTGAATGATTTAGTTGATGGTTAAAAGTAATAAACATATTTAATCCGGCTTTCCAGTGATGCACTGAATGATTTAGTTGTTTGTGAAAAGTAGCGAACATATTTGTTCCGGCTTTTTTTTTAATTTTTTTTTTTAGTGATACACTGATTGATTTAGTTGTTGGTAAAAAGTAACAAACAAATTTGTTCCGGCTTTCCAGTGATACACTGAATGATTTAGTTGTTGGTGAAAAGTAACAAACATATTTGTTCCGGATTTCCGGTGATACACTGAATGATTTAGTTATTGGTGGAGAGTAACAAACATATTTGTTTCGGCTTTCTTAGTGATATACTGAATGATTTAGTTGTTGTTGAAGAGTAAGAAACATATTTGTTCCGGCTTTCTTACTGATATACTGAATGATTTAGTTGTTGTTGAAGAGTAACACACATATTTGTTCCGGTTTTCTTTGTGATACACTGAATGATTTAGTTGTTGGTGGAGAGTAACAAACATTTTTGTTCTGGATTTCCAGTGATACACTGAATGATTTAGTTGTTGGTGAAGAGTAACAAACATATTTGTTCCGGCTTTACAGTGATACACTGAATGATTTAGTTGTTGGTGAAGAGTAACAAACATATTTGTTCCGGCTTTCCAGTGATACACTGAAAGATTTAGTTGTTGGTAAAAATTAACAAACATATTTTTTCCGGATTTCCAGTGATACACTGAATGATTTAGTTGTTGGTAAAAAGTAACAAACATATTAGTTCCGGCTTTCCAGTGATACACTGAATGATTTAGTTGTTGGTAAAAAGTAACAAACATATTTGTTCCGGCTTTCTAGTGATACACTGAATGATTTAGTTGTTGGTGAATAGTAACAAACATATTTGTTCCGGCTTTCCAGTGATACACTGAATGATTTAGTTGTTGGTGAAGAGTAACAAACATATTTGTTCCGGCTTTCCAGTGATACACTGAATGATTTAGTTGTTGGTGAAGAGTAACAAACATATTTGTTCCGGCTTTCTAGTGATACATTGAATGATTTAGTTGTTGTTGAAGAGTAACAAACATATTTGTTTCGGATTTCTTAGTGATATACTGAATGATTTAGTTGTTGTTGAAGAGTAACACACATAGTTGTTCCGGTTTTCTTAGTGATACACTGAATGATTTAGTTGTTGGTAAAAAGTAACAAACATATTTGTTCCGGCTTTCCAATGATACACTGAATGATTTAGTTGTTGGTTAAAAGTAATAAACATATTTATTCCGGCTTTCCAGTGATACACTGAATGATTTAGTTGTTTGTGAAAAGTAGCAAACATATTTGTTCCGGCTTTTTTTTATTTTAGTGATACACCGATTGATTTAGTTGTTGGTAAAAAGTAACAAACAAATTTGTTCCGGCTTTCCAGTGATACACTGAATGATTTAGTTGTTGGTGAAGAGTAACAAACATATTTGTTCCGGCTTTCCAGTGATACACTGAATGATTTAGTTGTTGGTAAAAAGTAACAAACATATTTGTTCCGGATTTCCAGTGATACACTGAATGATTTAGTTGTTGGTAAAAAGTAACAAACATATTTGTTCCGGCTTTCCAGTGATACACTGAATGATTTAGTTGTTGGTGAAGAGTAACAAACATATTTGTTCCGGCTTTCTAGTGATACACTGAAAGATTTAGTTGTTGGTAAAAAGTAACAAACATAATTATTTGTTCCGGATTTCCAGTGATACACTCAATGATTTAGTTGTTGGTAAAAAGTAACAAACATATTTGTTCCGGCTTTCTAGTGATACACTGAATGATTTAGTTGTTGGTGAATAGTAACAAACATATTTGTTCCGGCTTTCCAGTGATACACTGAATGATTTAGTTGTTGGTGAAGAGTAACAAACATATTTGTTCCGGCTTTCTAGTGATACATTGAATGATTTAGTTGTTGTTGAAGAGTAACAAACATATTTGTTCCGGTTTTCTTTGTGATACACTGAATGATTTAGTTGTTGGTAAAAAGTAACAAACATATTTGTTCCGGATTTCCAGTGATACACTGAATGATTTAGTTGTTGTTGAAGAGTAACAAACATATTTGTTTCGGATTTCTTAGTGATATACTGAATGATTTAGTTGTTGTTGAAGAGTAACACACATAGTTGTTCCGGTTTTCTTAGTGATACACTGAATGATTTAGTTGTTGGTGAAGAGTAACAAACATATTTGTTCCGGCTTTCTAGTGATACACTGAAAGATTTAGTTGTTGGTAAAAAGTAACAAACATATTTGTTCCGGCTTTACAGTGATACACTGAATGATTTAGTTGTTGGTGAAGAGTAACAAACATATTTGTTCCGGCTTTCCAGTGATAGACTGAATGATTTAGTTGTTGGTGAAGAGTAACAAACATATTTGTTCCGACTTTCCAGTGATACACTCTCCACACGTGTTATCCCTGCTGTGTTTTCAACAACTGAGAACTGTGCAGTACTGAAAATGAAAGGCAAGTATAGCGTTTTGAATAAGTTCAAAAATTCAGTTTTTCAGTATACCATTTTGTGGCATTTCATGTGTTTACATACAACATAAATTATATACATTGTTCACAGAAAACTGTGACAGAAAAAAACTATTGAAAAAAAAGCAACCTGGGCATAAGAAAAAATAATGTCGACATATCTACAAAATCAGCTCTGATAGATTTATTTTGAAAGAGATCAAGTCCATAACCATTTCTTTCTGTACATACAGATGGAAAAGGTAGACATGACAAAGAAATATGATACGTGTTACTGTGATTTTTCTTTCGAATGGCGTCGTTTTGTTTTCCTACGAAAAGAGATCTTGTAGGCGAAGTCACTGACATAGTTAACATGTCCCTTCAGTCATGTGTGGTACCACACTGCTTTAAGAAATCAACAATCATTCCTGTTCCAAAGAAAGCACAGCCTAGTTGTCTTAATGATTATCGTCCCGTAGCCTTAACATCCGTCGTAATGAAAACATTTGAACGCTTGATTCTGCAATTCCTAAAAACTTACATTCCTCCATCATTTGATCCCTTTCAGTTTGCCTATAGAGCTAACAGATCAGTTGAAGATGCCATTTAGCATAGGTCTCTACCACGTTCTCAGACATCTCGAAAATCCTAACTGTGCTAGGATCCTTTTCATTGACTACAGCTCTGCGTTCAACACAATAATACCATCAAAACTGTATTTTAAATTGAAAGACCTCTCGCTGCCTGAATCAGTTTGTGCATGGATCCTAGATTTTCTAAGATGCAGACCGCAAGTTGTTAAAGTTGGTGACCTCACCCCCTCCACATGTATTCTCAATATAGGCGTCCCACAGGGATGTGTTCTGTCCCCACTGTTGTACTCACTGTTCACACATGACTGCCACTCGTAATGAATGTAACACCATAGTCAAGTTTGCCGACGATACTACTCCAGAAGGGCTGATTACGAACAGTGATGAGTCAAAATATAGGAAAGAAGTACTAGAACTTGTCAGCTGGTGTGATCAAAACTTAGAACTCAACGTATCAAAAACAAAAGAATTAATTTTAGATTTCAGGAAGACCAGATCTGACCCCTCACCACTTGTCATTAAAGACAAACAAGTAGAGATCATCAGCGTTTAAATTTCTCGGACTGATCATTTCCAACGATTTGAAATGGGAGAAAAATACGGAAAAAATTGTTAAGAAATCACAACAGCACCTGTACTTTCTCGGCGCCTCAAAAAGTTCGAACTAGAAAAGAAATCATGGTTGATTTCTACCGAGCAGTCACTGAAAGCGTGTTAACCTTCGCTATTACTGTTTGGTACGGAAACATTTCCAAGGCAGAAGCCGCAGCCCTGAACAGAATCGTAAAAACTGCCACCAAGATTACTGGGGCTGATCTACCTTCTCTAGAAGACATATATTATAAGCAGCTACTCAAAAAAGCAAAATCAAATCAATCAGCCAGGACGAATCACATCCAGCTTTTGGGATTTTCGAGATGCTTCCCTCTGGTCGACGGTACAGAAGTATAAGGACGTAAACCAATCGCTTCGCCAATAACTTTTTTCCCGAAAGCAGTCAATGCCCTGTCTCTCGAACAAATCCAGTATGATAACTAGAATTGTGCAATCAACAACCATCTACCTGAAGATCTAGTCATCAGCCCCATCCACATATAATATGCGGCTTCTGTTCAAACGTGTGTGTGTGTGTGTGAGAGAGAGAGAGAGAGAGAGAGAGTGTGTGTGTGTGTGTGTGTGTGTGTGTGTGTGTGTGCAGTGCGTACATGTGTGAGTATACACAAGTTTCTATATTGATATGCACTTGTATGTATCCCAGTTTCTACTGTATCTGTGTTTGTGTATGATTTTCGATTTATGTTCGTACTTTGTTATGTACTTCTCCCCCCCCGCACCCCCCCCCCTCCCCCCAATATTCCTTGTAACCCCTGTACACTTGGTAATAAAGACATATTCTATATTCTATTCTATATAGAACAGCTACAGAGGAAAAAGGAAAAAGTCACAAGAATCAGTTTGGATTCAGTTACATACAGTCAGGGAGTTAGCATTTGAGATCAAATGATTGTTTGATACAACGTTGATACCACATGCAATACACACAACGAAAGCTACGCTGAGGAATTTTGTGTGAATTAAAAATGAACTGAAATATTTCATTGAAAACTGACACTTCAAAAAAAAAAAAAAAAAAAAAAAAAAAAAAAATGTTTGTCACATTCGAGAGCTTACGTGATCTGCACATAAATCAGTTATAAAAATGCCAGTCTTCATCTGAAGTAGCGATGTTCTTTAATATACTTCGCATGAAAAATAACCCCCACCCCTACCCCAGCCCCCACCCCCCAAAAAGGAGATTTTAAAAAAGACGGAAAACAAAGAGAAAGTTGTGATCACGTAACAAAAGGAAACGGCGATAGTTGAAACGTCCACCCAAGTCAAGTTTCAATTACACCATGACATTTAGAACAGACTGACGCAATCTTCCTGGGAAACTCTTTGTGTGTGCATGTGTCGGTGCTCGTGTGCTTTTATGTATAGGGCCTGTTCACATTTGTTTGTGCTTTTATATCTATGAGACTGCATATTTGTTACATCCGTTCAGCATGTGTGTGTGTGTGTGTGTGTGTGTATTCACATCAATTTGTTTATTTATTTATTGATATCATCATTATCGTTATTCATATTATTCTTCATTTCATTTTTTCCTATAATTTATTTAATTTCTTTTTCTATTTATGTATCTATTTTCATTTCCGTTTTCTCCATTATTTGAATCTATATATTCATCATTCTAACTATATCCGTTTACTTGTTTATGCATTTCATTTTACTTCGTTTTATTGACTCACCTGTGTAAACAAAGTGAGTCTATGTTTTAACCCGGTGTTCGGTTGTGTGTGTGTGTGTGTGTGTGTGTGTGTGTGTCCGTGGTAAACTTTAACATTGACATTTTCTCTGCAAATACTTTGTCAGTTGACACCAAATTTGGCATAAAAATAGAAAAAAATTCAGTTGTTTCCAGTCATCTTGTTTAAAACAATATTGCACCTCTGGGATGGGCACAAAAAAATTTTAAAAAAGAAGCCTAATTATATGCAAACTGCATTTACTGTTATATTTATATTTTTTGTATTCTCTAAAGAGGAGTCATTATTATAATTTTTTGTTCAAACAGGAGCTTCTTTTGCTAAGCATGGAATTTTTTATTTATTTTGCAAACGTTTTGGTGCTGAGTGTAAAAAAAGGGAAATTACTCTGTAATTAATGCTAGGGGACTTAATTTATCACAAGTGAGTCTTGAAGGCCTTGCCTCTCTTGTTTTATTTTACGTCAAGGCCTGACTGAACGCACTGGGTTACGCTGCTGGTCAGGCGACTGCTTACCAGATGTGGTGAAACGTATATGGATATATCGGAACGAAGCCACGCCTCCCTGAGTGATTTAATGTTAGCGTTCTATTACAACGTGTTTTGAAAAAGTGCTGCGTTCTATTACAACGCGCTTTGACAAGGTGCTACGTTCTATTACAACGAACGTGTGCTGTGACAAAGTGCTGCGTTCTATCAACGAACGTGTGCTTTGACAAAGTGCTGCGTTCTATCAAGGAACGTGTGCTTTGACAAAGTGCTGTGTTCTATCATCGAATGTGTGCTTTGACAAAGTGCTGCGTTCTATCAAGGATTGTGTGCTTTGACAAAGTGCTGCGTTCTATCAACGAACGTGTGCTTTGACAAAGTGCTGTGTTCTATCAAGGAACGTGTGCTTTGACAAAGTGCTGTGTTCTATCAACGAATGTGTGCTTTGACAAAGTGCTGCGTTCTATCAAGGAACGTGTGCTTTGACAAAGTGCTGCGTTCTATCAAGGAACGTGTGCTTTGACAAAGTGCTGCGTTCTATCAAGGAACGTGTGCTTTGACAAAGTGCTGCGTTCTATCAACGAACGTGTGCTTTGACAAAGTGCTGCGTTCTATCAAGGAACGTGTGCTTTGACAAAGTGCTGTGTTCTATCAACGATTGTGTGCTTTGACAAAGTGCTGCGTTCTATCAAGGAACGTGTGCTTTGACAAAGTGCTGCGTTCTATCAAGGAATGTGTGCTTTGACAAAGTGCTGCGTTCTATCAAGGAACGTGTGCTTTGACAAAGTGCTGCGTTCTATCAAGGAACGTGTGCTTTGACAAAGTGCTGCGTTCAGCCACAGCGGAACTGTTGTATTGTGGCTTTTTATAAAGAAGGCTTAGTGTGTTACAGTGTTGTTTACACCTTATTTGTAACGCAGGCCTTGTGTGTTACTGTGCTTTTTCTTAAAGTCAACGAAAGCAGCATACAGTTTATAATTTTTATTCAGAAACTTTTGAACTATTGCATAAAGAGTAAAAATGTGATCCACGGTCCTGTATCCTGTTCTAAAACCTGCATGTTCTTCTAGTATCTTACCTTCTCTTTCTGCCCATTTGGAGAGTTCTGTGTTCAAGATGTTAGTATAAACCTTGCTAACGACACTCGGTAATTATCGGGCTGGTTTGCGTCACCTTTCTTGTAAATTGGCACAATTATCGATCTGGCCCATTCCTTAGGAAAGATACCATTATCGAAAAGATTACTGAAATAAACAACAAACAAATCTGTGACCGTAGTTAACGTTAGCATATCTCAGAATTTCGCCAATTATCTTGTCAAGACCCGAACGTTTCCCAGGCTTGAACTTACCGACGCTACCAAGAACCTCTTCTCTTGTGATGGCACCAAAGAAGGGAGCGTCAGAAGGGTCTGACATGGCTCCGTCATCATTTTCTGCCTCATTTTCTTCGAACTCTTGCACTGGGTTTGGTTAATTAAATATTATATCTGTGCCACTGTTCAATAGAAATATTGTTGTATATTGCAGATTTTCTCATTTTCTTCGGACTCTTGCACTGGGTTTGGTTAATTAAATATGTTGTAAAAATATCTGTGCCACTGTTCAATAGAAATATTGTTGTATATTGCAGATTTTCTCATTTTCTTCGGACTCTTGCACTGGGTTTAGTTCATTAAATATGTTGTAAAAATATTTGTGCCACTGTTCAATAGAAATATTGTTGTATATTGCAGATTTTCTCATTTTCTTCGAACTCTTGCACTGAGTTTAGTTCATTAAATATGTTGTAAAAATATTTGTGCCACTGTTCAATAGAAATATTGTTGTATATTGCAGATTTTCTGTTCACTGACCGAATTGTTTGCCAGAAAAATTTGGGATCATTGGTTAATTGTTTTAGTCTTGCTAATCTTGCTTTATCATACTCGTCTTTTTTTCCTATTTAACAGCAGTTTGTACTCTTTTCTTTCAGTGACATATGCTATTCTCTTTTCTTCGTGTGTCTTCTTAGAGCGGTTAAATTTCCGCAGCAACCCCCTCGCTTTCTTCTTCTTCTAGCACATTCTGCATCAAACCAGTCATTCGACCTTTTCTTGTTACCTGTTGTTTTCAACATGCAGACTGCTGTACTGCATAGCGCTTTCATGAATGTATCTATTGAAGCATCGATATCTGTGGCTAGTGTTGTGAAAGCATTCTGCATGTTTTGCATGAAATCATGTGAATTAAGTTCATTATGGAAAGTGTGCAAGAACTCCTCGAACCAGACAAACCTGTCCTCGGTACCAGATTCAGTTACCGATGGACGGTCAACATTTTGCTCTACTTTGTTAATCACACACACACACACACACACACAAACACACACACACACACACACACAGAGAGAGAGAGAGGGGAGGCAGAGAGAGTATATCGGAGGAAATATGAGCATGGATTTCCTGACTTGCAAAAAGAACAGACAGAAAGCTACAGCGCACACTCTTCAACAATATAATTCTGAGCAAACAGTGAGCGACGGACAGAGACACAGAGAACGAACGTGTTTTTTAAGCGGGGTGCGTGGAGGGGGTGGGGGTGGGGTGGGGGGGTGCGGGTGGGGGGGGGGGGAGGAAGAATCATATGTTGTTTTTCATAAAAAGAGGAAATAATTATGACAGACACGCAATATAGAAAGCATAACATTACAAAGGAAATTTCCAAATTATGCAGAAATGCAACAAAATAAAAACTTAACTGAGAAAAAAAGGAGAGATTATGCAAAGGTGAGAACAAGAATCATCAGATCCAGTCACATAATCACTCATCGGGAAATGCGGTTGATGTATGAACAATTTTTTACAGACGACACGAAAATACACGATGTCCGTGTAACAGAGAATAAAGTCCCAGTGATGTTGTAGGACCGATCGTGGGGTTCCAGGGCACCAGACCGTAAAGAAATGCACACAGGACAAGAAACCCCGGAAATGGTGAAACACATTCAAACAGTGCCGAGACAAACAAGAACAGCAACAAAACAACAGATTTCAGGAAAGACATAAAGATAAACCGATTACCTGTTTACAAGTTATGCAAAGCATGAGTTAGACCATGCACTATATTCAATATAAGGAAAGGAACTAAAGGTGTCCACGTGTAAAAACACAATCCGTTGCAACAGAAGAAGTGCACAGGAGCGCAAAACTTTCTATTGAAAACTATTTCTCAAAGGAGTCTGTAAGTAATCTTATGAGAAACGATGGTATCTACCTTGTTTTACCATGAACTTAATACCTTTTAAACGATGATATTCAAAAGTAAAAACTAAATACTTAAACTGTAAATGTCTACAGTCACCAGTACGTCCGACGGGACAGTAAACAAAATTCCCTCACCTCCTCCACTGTTTAAAGATATAATTCTGAGTTAAAACATTTTAAATATTACGAACAATATTGATGGTAACGTACCGTTTACTTTTGTACACGCGATAAACGTAGAAACAGAAAAGACAAGTCATGCCAAAGACACAGACAGACTAACCCCTCAAATTCCATTTTTATAACGGAGTATTTCTGCAGCGGAATTACAAACCAGACTACATTAATTCTGAACTTCTTCTGCTGTGATGACAATATGATGCGTCCTGCTGTGTATGGCGATGAAAGCAAAGTAAAAGTGTCAACAAAACTTTCTTTTTTTCTTTTTTTTTTGTGTGTTTTGCTTCAAAAACATTGTCCATCTGACAAGCGAGAAGAAGAAATATCAACAAAATAATTTTCTTTTCAGAACGGGATGTTCTTGCACTGGAAAAACAAAACAAAAAACATACTAAATTGATACTGCTACTGCTGTGATGTTAACATCATGCGTCCTACACTGTGTGACGATGGAAGCAAATTAAAACAATAAAAGTTTCAACAAAACGTTTTTCATTCTGCTTCAAAAACGAAGAAGAAATTATCAACAAAATAAGAACAAAACAAAGCAACAAAACGACCCAGTGAATACCGGCCTACCTTGATCGGGCGGCTGTCTGGTCTTCCTTGTCCGGCCAGTCAAATCAGATGTCCGGCCAGTCAAATCAGATGTCCGGCCAGTCAAATGGGATATCAGTGTCTGCGTTTTCCCCCCCAAACTGTTAGATATACATAGAAGTGAACTCTCTCTCTCTCCCGTGAAAGTCAGTCGGTCAGAGTGGACGCCTGCAGTCAAAGACCGAAGCGTGAAATTGGCAGGACGCAGAGTGCTTCAGATGCCGTGTCTGTGTCAGGAATCTCAGGACCCGTCTGACTGCTGGCTGGCTGACTGCCCTGTGCCCACCACGCCTGCTCTGTTCAATCCCCGCGCTTCCACACACCGCGCCTGGTTTCTTATATTGGAGAGCGTCATCCGCACACTGCGTGCGTCAGTGAGGGAGTGTGACGGATGTGGGTGGGTGTGGAGCCAACAGCTGTGGCCCTTTGGGGGCTGTTTGACAGTTGTTGGGGTGTGGAGTGGCGGGTCGTGTGACGGCGAGAGGGGTGCGGAGGGTGGAGTGGGGGTTGTTGGGCCTGCACCACGCTCCGTGCAGTCTGTGCCCTCAGGACGGGGACTGGAGGGTCATCGGCCAGATGGTGCGATGGCCCCGTTTGGCCCTTCCCGTTTGGCCCTTCCCGTTTGACCTTTCCCGTTTGGTCCTTCCGGTTTGGTCCTACTCAATTGGCCTATCCTTTTTCGACATTGTTTAAAACAGCGGACAGCTGTGCTGTTTGTTAATGACGTTCGTTGTGATGTGGAAGATAGACATGTACTGCGGGGGAGATTTGACTGGTATTAATGGGGTGTGGAATAGGGAGACTTAATTGGTATTAAAGGGGTGGGGAATAGGGAGACTTAATTGGTATTAAAGGGGTGTGGAATAGGGAGACTTGACTGGTGTTAAAGGGGTGTGGAATAGGGAGACTTGACTTGTATTAAAGGGGTGTGGAATAGGGAGACTTGACTGGTATTACAGGGGTGTCGAATAGGGAGACTTGACTGGTATTAAAGGGGTGTGGAACACTGATACTTGACTAGTACTAAAGGGGTGTGGAATAAGGAGATTGACTTGTATTAAAGGGGTGTGGAATAGGGAGACTTGACTGGTATTAAAGGGGTGTGGAATAAGGAGACTTGACTTGTATTAAAGGGGTGTGGAATAGGGATACTTGACTTGCATTAAAGGGGTGTGGAATAGGGAGACTTGACTGGTATTAAATGGGTGTGAAATAGGGAGACCTGACTGGTTTTAAAGGGCTGTGGAATAGAGAGACTTGACTGGTACTAAAGGGGTATGGAATAGGGAGACTTGACTGGTATTAAAGGGGTACGGAATAGGGAGACTTGACTGGTATTAAAGGGGTACGGAATAGGGAGTCTTGACTTGTATTAAAGGGGTGTGGAATAGGGAGACTTGACTGGTATTAAAGGGGTGTGGAACGGGGGAGACTTAAGTGGTATTCAAGGGTTGTGGAATAGAGAGACTTGATTGGTATTAAAGGGGTATGGAATAGGGAGACTTGACTGGTATTAAATGGGTGTGGAATAGAGAGACTTGACTGGTATTAAAGGGGTGTGGGATAGGGAGACTTGACTGGTATTAAAGGGGTGTGGAATAGAGAGACTTGACTGGTATTAAATGGGTGTGGAATAGAGAGACTTGACTGGTATTAAAGGGGTGTGGAATAGAGAGACTTGACTGGTATTAAAGGGGTGTGGAATAGGGAGACTTGAGCGGTATTAAAGGGGTGTGGAATAGGGAGACTTGACTGGTATTAAAGGGGTGTGGAATAGGGAGACTTGACTGGTATTAAAGGGGTGTCGAATAGGGAGACTTGACTGGTATTAAAGGGGTGTGGAACACTGATACTTGACTAGTACTAAAGGGGTGTGGAATAAGGAGACTTGACTTGTATTAAAGGGGTGTGGAATAGGGAGACCTGACTGCTTTTAAAGGGCTGTGGAATAGAGAGACTTGACTGGTACTAAAGGGGTATGGAATAGGGAGTCTTGACTGGTATTAAAGGGGTGTGGAAAGGGGAGACTTGACTGGTATTAAAGGGGTACGGAATAGGGAGTCTTGACTGGTATTAAAGGGGTGTGGAATAGGGAGACTTGACTGGTATTAAAGGGGTGTGGATTAGAGAGACTTGACTGGTATTAAATGGGTGTGGAATAGGGAGACTTGACTGGTATTAAAGGGGTGTGGAATAGGGAGACTTAAGTGGTATTAAAGGGGTGTGGAGTAGAGAGACTTGACTGGTATTAAAGGGGTGTGGAACGGGGGAGACTTAAGTGGTATTCAAGGATTGTGGAATAGAGAGACTTGATTGGTATTAAAGGGGCATGGAATAGGGAGACGTGACTGGTATTAAATGGGTGTGGAATAGAGAGACTTGACTGGTATTAAAGGGGTGTGGAATAGGGAGACTTGACTGGTATTAAAGGGGTGTGGAATAGAGAGACTTCACTGGTATTAAAGGGGTGTGGAAAGGGGAGACTTAAGTGGTATTAAAGGGGTGTGGAGTAGAGAGACTTGACTGGTATTAAAGGGGTGTGGAACGGGGGAGACTTGACTGGTGTTAAAGGGGTGTGGAATAGGGAGACTTGACTTGTATTAAAGGGGTGTGGAATAGGGAGACTTGACTGGTATTAAGGGGGTGTCGAATAGGGAGACTTGACTGGTATTAAAGGGGTGTGGAACACTGATACTTGACTAGTACTAAAGGGGTGTGGAATAAGGAGACTTGACTTGTATTAAAGGGGTGTGGAATAGGGAGACTTGACTTGTATTAAAGGGGTGTGGAATAAGGAGACTTGACTTGTATTAAAGGGGTGTGGAATAAGGAGACTTGACTTGTATTAAAGGGGTGTGGAATAGGGAGACTTGACTGGTATTAAATGGGTGTGAAATAGGGAGACCTGACTGGTTTTAAAGGGCTGTGGAATAGAGAGACTTGACTGGTACTAAAGGGGTATGGAATAAGGAGTCTTGACTGGTATTAAAGGGGTGTGGAAAGGGGAGACTTGACTGGTATTAAAGGGGTACGGAATAGGGAGTCTTGACTTGTATTAAAGGGGTGTGGAATAGGGAGACTTGACTGGTATTAAAGGGGTGTGGAACGGGGGAGACTTAAGTGGTATTCAAGGGTTGTGGAATAGAGAGACTTGATTGGTATTAAAGGGGTATGGAATAGGGAGACTTGACTGGTATTAAATGGGTGTGGAATAGAGAGACTTGACTGGTATTAAAGGGGTGTGGGATAGGGAGACTTGACTGGTATTAAAGGGGTGTGGAATAGAGAGACTTGACTGGTATTAAATGGGTGTGGAATAGAGAGACTTGACTGGTATTAAAGGGGTGTGGAATAGAGAGACTTGACTGGTATTAAAGGGGTGTGGAATAGGGAGACTTGAGCGGTATTAAAGGGGTGTGGAATAGGGAGACTTGACTGGTATTAAAGGGGTGTGGAATAGGGAGACTTGACTGGTATTAAAGGGGTGTCGAATAGGGAGACTTGACTGGTATTAAAGGGGTGTGGAACACTGATACTTGACTAGTACTAAAGGGGTGTGGAATAAGGAGACTTGACTTGTATTAAAGGGGTGTGGAATAGGGAGACCTGACTGCTTTTAAAGGGCTGTGGAATAGAGAGACTTGACTGGTACTAAAGGGGTATGGAATAGGGAGTCTTGACTGGTATTAAAGGGGTGTGGAAAGGGGAGACTTGACTGGTATTAAAGGGGTACGGAATAGGGAGTCTTGACTGGTATTAAAGGGGTGTGGAATAGGGAGACTTGACTGGTATTAAAGGGGTGTGGATTAGAGAGACTTGACTGGTATTAAATGGGTGTGGAATAGGGAGACTTGACTGGTATTAAAGGGGTGTGGAATAGGGAGACTTAAGTGGTATTAAAGGGGTGTGGAGTAGAGAGACTTGACTGGTATTAAAGGGGTGTGGAACGGGGGAGACTTAAGTGGTATTCAAGGATTGTGGAATAGAGAGACTTGATTGGTATTAAAGGGGCATGGAATAGGGAGACGTGACTGGTATTAAATGGGTGTGGAATAGAGAGACTTGACTGGTATTAAAGGGGTGTGGAATAGGGAGACTTGACTGGTATTAAAGGGGTGTGGAATAGAGAGACTTGACTGGTATTAAAGGGGTGTGGAAAGGGGAGACTTAAGTGGTATTAAAGGGGTGTGGAATAGAGAGACTTGACTGGTATTAAAGGGGTGTGGAACGGGGGAGACTTGACTGGTATTCAAGGGTTGTGGAATAGAGAGACTTGATTGGTATTAAAGGGGTGTGGAATAGGGAGACTTGAGCGGTATTAAAGGGGTGTGGAATAGGGAGACCTGACTGGTATTAAAGGGGTGTGGAATAGGGAGACTTGACTGGTATTAAAGGGGTGTGGAATAGGGATACTTGACTTGCATTAAAGGGGTGTGGAATAGGGAGACTTGACTGGTATTAAAGGGGTGTGGAAAGGGGAGACTTGACTGGTATTAAAGGGGTGTGGAATAGGGAGACTTGACTGGTATTAAAGGGGTGTGGAAAGGGGAGACGTGACTGGTATTAAAGGGGTGTGGAATAGGGAGACTTGACTGGTATTAAAGGGGTGTGGAAAGGGGAGACTTAACTGGTATTAAAGGGGTATTGAATAGGGAGACTTGACTGGTATTAAATGGGTGTGGAATAGAGAGACTTGACTGGTATTAAAGGGGTGTGGAATAGGGAGACTTGATTGGTTTTAAAGAGGTGTGGGATGGGGAGACGTGACTGGTACTAAAGGGGTGTGAAATAGGGAGATCTGACTGGTATTAAAGGGGTGTGGAATAGGGAGATCTGACTGGTATTAAAGGGGTGTTGAATAGGGAGACGACTGGTATTAAAGGGGTGTGGAATAGGGAGATCTGACTGGTATTAAAGGGGTGTGGAATAGGGAGATCTGACTGGTATTAAAGGGGTGTGGAATAGGGAGGGGTGTGGAATAGGGAGATCTGACTGGTATTAAAGGGGTGTGGAATAGGGAGATCTGACTGGTATTAAAGGGGTGTGGAATAGGGAGACCTGATCGATGTTAAAAGGGTGTGGAATAGGGAGATCTGACTGGTATTAAAGGGGTGTGGAACAGGAAGACTTGACCGGTATTAAAGGGGTGTGGAAGGTTAGAGTTGATTGGTGCAGGTTAAAGACCCCTGGTTAGACACTATACAATGGTAATCATAATGGTCTGAGTAGGTTAAAGACCAATGGTCAAGCACACTGCTCTCTACACATGTCAGCATAAAAAATACATTACTCTCTACACATGTCACCATAGAGAACACACTGTTCTCTACACTTGTCACCACAGAGAACACACTGCTCTCTACACATGTCAACATAAAAAATGTATTGCTCTCTACACATGTCACCACATTGCTCTCTACACTTGTCACCACAGAGAACACACTGCTCTCTACACATGTCAACATAAAAAATGTATTGCTCTCTACACATGTCACCACATTGCTCTCTACACTTGTCACCACAGAGAACACACTGTTTTCTATACTTGTCACCACAGAGAACACACTGCTCTTTACACATGTCATCATAAAAAACACACTGCTCTCTATATGTCACCATAAAGAACACATTGCTCTCTACACATGTCACCACAGACAACACATCCCTGCACAACACACAGAAACCGACGTCAGTCTTTCTATCAGATCGCGTGACGTCTGACGTGAACCACGTGGAGAAGTGGTCCATTGAATAGCAGGACCGTCCGACAGGTCTGGGTTCGAGTCACCGGAACAATCACCTTCACCACCCCTCCCCTCCCCACCCCCCACTCACCTCCCCATGCATGAGCATTGTTTGAGTGCCCTTTTACAGGAAGAGAACGTAAACCACGCCATGTGTGTAAGGTGAACTGAGTGCCATTTTACAGGAAGAGATCGTAACCCACACCATGTGTGTAAAGCGCATTGAGTACCTTTTTACAGGAAGAGAACGTAAACCACGCACTGTTTGTAAGGTGCATTGAGTGCCCTTTTACAGGAAGAGAATGTAATCCACGCACTGTTTGTAAGGTGAATTGAGTGCCCTTTTACAGGAAGAGAAAGTAAACCACGCACTGTTTGTAAGGTGCATTAAGTGCCCTTTTACAGGAAGAGAACGTAAACCACGCACTCCCTGTCTCACACCGAATAAAGTACAAGATCAGCACTCTATGTTATAGATGCATTCACAAAACTGCCCCTTCCTATCTCTGCGGCTGCCTTCACCTCTACACTCCATCTCGCTCACTACGATCGGCCTCGGATCCACTCTGTTTACGCATACCCAGATTCAAACACTCGACTATTGGCCGCCGTTCTTTCTCTGTTTCTGGACCTTGCGCTTGGAATGAACTTCCTTTTTCGCTTCGTCAAGTCTCCACACTCAGCTCTTTCAAGTCTGGCCTTAAAACCCACCTCTTCACAAAATAGCCTCCCTTGCCTGCCCTTCCTTGTCTTTAGTTTCTGCAGTATTAGAGTTATGCATGCGTGTGAATGACTGGTGCGAAAGCGCTTTGATTTGTCTCTGCACAAGATCCAGCGCTATATAAATACCATTATTATTATTATTATTATTATTTGTAAGGTGCATTAAGTGCCCTTTTACAGGAAGAGAACGTAAACCACACCATGTGTGCAAAGTACATTGAGTGCCTTTTTACAGGAAGAGAACGTAAACCACACCATGTGTTTAAAATACATTGAGGCCCTTTTACAGGAAGAGAACGTAAACCACGCACTGTTTGTAAAGTGCATTGAGTGCCCTTTTACAGGAAGAGAACGTAAACCACGCCATGTGTAAGGTACACTGAGTGCCCTTTTACAGGAAGAGAACATAAACCACGCCATGTGTGTAAGATGCATTAAGTGCCCTTTTACAGGAAGAGAACGTAAACCACGCCATGTGTGTAAGATGCATTAAGTGCCCTTTTACAGGAAGAGAACATAAACCACGCCATTTGTGTAAGATGCATTAAGTACCCTTTTACAGGAAGAGAACGTAAACCACGCGTTGTTTGTAAGGTGCATTAAGTGCCCTTTTTCAGGAAGAGAACGTAAACCACGCCATGTGTGAGGTACACTGAGTGCCCTTTTACAGGAAGAGTACATAAACCACGCCATGTGTGTAAGATGCATTAAGTGCCCTTTTACAGGAAGAGAACGTAAACCACGCCATGTGTGTAAAATGCATTGAGTGCCCTTTTACAGGAAGAGAACGTAAACCACGCACTGTTTGCAAAGTGCATTGAGTGCCCTTTTACAGGAAGAGAACGTAAACCACGCCATGTGTGAGGTACACTGAGTGCCCTTTTACAGGAAGAGAACATAAACCACGCCATGTGTGTAAGATGCATTAAGTGCCCTTTTACAGGAAGAGAACGTAAACCACGCGTTGTTTGTAAGGTGCATTGAGTGCCCTTTTTCAGGAAGAGAACGTAAACCACGCCATGTGTGAGGTACACTGAGTGCCCTTTTACAGGAAGAGAACATAACCGACAACATGTGTGTAAGATGCATTGAGTGCCCTTTTACAGGAACAGAACGTAAACCACGCGTTCTTTGTAAGGTGCATTGAGTGCCCTTTTACAGGAAGAGAACGTAACCCACACCATGTGTGTAAAGTGCATTGAGTGCCCTTTTACAGGAAGAGAACGTAACCCACACCATGTGTGTAAAGTGCATTGAGTGCCCTTTTACAGGAAGAGAACGTAACCCTCACCATGTGTGTAAGGTGCACTCAGCGCGTGTAGAGGAAACCGCGACACCAGGCAGGGCTGTGTGGATGGCTGAACAAACAGGCCTGTCATAGCGCGGAGAACAAATAAAACAACGGCTGATCCTTTGGCTGGCACTGCACATCCTCTCTCCCTTCCCTATATCCATTACCGCGCACGCACGCACACACACACACACACACACACACACACACACACACACACATTTCATTTCAGCTTTCAAAACTTCTTTGAAAGACACACAAACAGACACACCAGCACAGACATCTCCCAACCCCTCCACCACCACTGGATTTGTCAACCGCGTTTGACGCCGTAGTCCACTGGGTCCATCTCTTCAGTCCATGATCAACATCGATGGCAGGACTTTCTGCAACACACACTCTATTACACTGAACATGTTAGTCACGGTTGGTCGTACGCAGGCCGAGACTGTCAATTTCGACGTGTTCCACACGGATCTGTCTTATAACCTGTCGTCTTTACACTTTGTATAAATTCCCTTGCGGAAACGCTTAACTGCCAGACTATGTATCATAATTTCTACACAGATAGCTCTCAGCCTCCGAGGAGTGGTGTTTTTTTGTTTTTTTTTTCTTTTTGCCAATACGTCTAACTGCTACCTCGACATTCAAACGCGGTGACTCAGAAGAAGTGATTTTCAATGTCAATAAAAGTGAATTTTTAGGGGGAAAAACTCTTCTCTTTTCATTTAACGTTGGCGATGATTTCACCTTGCTTTCAAAATCATACAACTACCTATACTGAATAATTCACCAATCAGATTTGTCAGTCTTGTTGTTGTCCACCACAGTGCCTTGGTGAAAATCACGAGTTAGTTCAGGCACTGAATCCACACTCCTCATGTTTCTCATTCTCTTCAACCAGAGCTTTCATTTCTGTCACCTCTTTTCGGGCATGGAACTTTTATTAATGACTGATCTTGGAATGACAGCACACATACAAGTTTAAATGTACACATGTACCGAAACTGGCTTATACTTCTTCTTACACGTTGAAAAATGAAGAAAAAGAAAGAACACACAACACACAACTTTCTCTTCCATATTAGTTTTTATAAACTTCAAGCCCATCGTCGCTTACCAACGTGTACACATCTCGGCTGCTTGAAAATGTAGACCCAAACACAGACTATAGCAGATTCGAACACATCACTCTTCCCCCACATTCGCTCCACCGGCTGTGTCGACATATGTATCACCGAAGTTGTTCAGTATTTCTGCGATAGCCCATGTGGCGATTTCCTCTAAGCTGACTGTGGTGATGAAGGTATCAGGGTGTGGACATCACTCTGTGGCGACAGGGTATCAGGGTGTGGACATCACTCTGTAATGACAGGGTATCAGGGTGTGGACATCACTCTGTGATGACAGGGTATCAGGGTGTGGACATCACTCTGTGGCGACAGGGTATCAGGGTGTGGACATCACTCTGCGGTGAAAGGGTATCAGGGTGTGGACATCACTCTGTGGAGACCGGGTATCAGGGTGTGGACATCACTCTGTGATGACCGGGTATCAGGGTGTGGACATGACTCTGTGGTGACCGGGTATCAGGGTGTGGACATGACTCTGTGGTGACCGGGTATCAGGGTGTGGACATCACTCCGTGATGACCGGGTATCAGGGTGTGGACATAACTCTGTGATGACCGGGTATCAGGGTGTGGACATCACTCTGTGGTGACCGGGTATCAAGGTGTGGACATCACTCTGTGGCGACAGGGTATCAGGGTGTGGACATCACTCTGTGGTGACCGGGTATCAGGGTGTGGACATCACTCTGTGGTGACCGGGTATCAGGGTGTGGACATCACTCTGTGGTAACCGGGTATCAGGGTGTGGACATCACTCTGTAATGACAGGGTATCAGGGTGTGGACATCACTCTGTGATGACAGGGTATCAGGGTGTGGACACCACTCTGTAATGACCGGGTATCAGGGTGTGGACATCACTCTGTGGTGACCGGGTATCAGGGTGTGGACACCACTCTGTGGTGACCGGGTATCAGGGTGTGGACATCACTCTGTAATGACAGGGTATCAGGGTGTGGACATCACTCTATGGTAACCGGGTATCAGGGTGTGGACATCACTGTAATGGCAGGGTATCAGGGTGTGGACATCACTCTATGGTAACCGGGTATCAGGGTGTGGACATCACTCTGTGATGACCGGGTATCAGGGTGTGGACATCACTGTAATGACAGGGTATCAGGGTGTGGACATCACTCTGTAATGACAGGGTATCAGGGTGTGGACATCACTCTGTAATGACAGGGTATCAGGGTGTGGACATCACTCTGTAATGACAGGGTGTCAGGGTGTGGACATCACTCTGTGGCGACCGGGTATCAGGGTGTGGACATCACTCTGTAATGACAGGGTATCAGGGTGTGGACATCACTCTGTGGTGACCGGGTATCAGGGTGTGGACATCACTCTGTGGCGACAGGGTATCAGGGTGTGGACATCACTCTGTGGTGACCGGGTATCAGGGTGTGGACATCACTCTGTGGTGACCGGGTATCAGGGTGTGGACATCACTCTGTGGTGACAGGGTATCAGGGTGTGGACATCACTCTGTGGTGACCGGGTATCAGGGTGTGGACATCACTCTGTGGTGACAGGGTATCAGGGTGTGGACATCACTCTGTGGTGACAGGGTATCAGGGTGTGGACATCACTCTGTGGCGACAGGGTATCAGGGTGTGGACATCACTCTGTGGTGACCGGGTATTCTAGTATGGACATCACCCTAACAGCTTTGTGTGGCTGTGTAGCTGTGTGTAGCTGTGTGCACATATGTGTAGTTAGGTAACTGTGTGTATGTAGCAATGTGTAGCTGTGTAGCTTTATGTAGCTGTGTTTAGCCGTGCAGCTGTATGTAGCTATGTAGCTGTGTAGCTATGTGTAGCTCTGTAACTGTGTGCAGCTGTTTGTAGCTGTGCAGCTGTGTGTAGTTGTGTGTAGCTGTGTGTAACTGTGTGCTAGCTGTGCAGCTGTGTGTAGCTATTACTGTGTGTAGCTGTGTGAAGCTGTGTAGCTGTTTAGCTGTGTGTACCTGTGTTGCTGTGTGAAGCTGCGTGTAGCGGTATGTAGCTGTGTAGCTGTGTGTAGCTGTGTGAAGCTGTGTAACTGTATGTAGTTGTGGTCGTGTGTGAAGCTATGTAGCTGCGTAGTTGTGTGTAGGTGTGTGAAGCTACGTAACTGTATGTAGCTGTGCAGATGCGTGTATCTGTATGTAGCTGTGTAGCTGTGTGTAGCTGTGTAACTGAATGTAACTGTATGTAGCTGTGTGAAGCTGCGTGTAGATGTGTAGCTATGTGTAGTTATATAGTTGCGTGTAGCTGTGCACGTTGTGTGTAACTGTGTGTTACTGTGAGCTAACTGTGCAGCTGTGTGTAACTATGTAACTGTTGTGTGTTGCTGTGTAGTTGTGTGTAGCTATGTGCTTCCTGTTCAGCTGCGTGTAGCTGTGTAACTGTATGTAGCTGTGTGTAGCTGTGCGGCTGTGTATAGTTATGTAAATGTGTGTAGCTGTGCAACTGTGTGTAGCAATGTAACAATGTAGCCGTGTGTAGCGATGTATCTGTGTAGCTCTGTGTAGATGTGCGCATCTGTGTGTAGTTAGTGTAGCGATGTAGCCATGTAGCTGCGTGTAGCTACGTGTAGCTGTGCAGCTGTGTGTAGCTATGTATCTGTGTATAGCTGAGTAGCTGTGCGTATATGTGTGTAGCTGTGAACTGTGTGTAG
>NC_134888.1:29978330-30003330 GCF_041734735.1 Babylonia areolata | reverse complement strand
TGAAACGTATGTTGTTTTTGGAATATAATTATATCTGTCGTAAGTCGTTGAGTGCTTCATGATTCGCAGTGGGGGGAAATGTGGTTCCATTTCTGTGGCTTTGTGGCAGAGTAAGCACATGGGATCTTGCTCTGAAACAGCAGTGCAATTTGTCTGTGTGTCCAGTTCAGATATGGCTAATCTAACTTTTATGGAGGATATCAAGCATATGTTTGTTGAAAACCGATATGAAGAAAGACTATACTGAGAGAAGAAAGACAGGGAGAGAGCTCCAAACTGTACCGAGTTCATGTTAATTAAGACAATTCATTCAGAAAATCAAGAATTAAAATACTATTTCCATTTACACGCCAGCCAAAAAAACCCAAAACAACAACAACAAAAAAACAACCAAAAAACAAAACAGAAAGTTCCACACTAGCCGGTCAAGACACCAATCAGCCCGACAACTCAATGGATGCATCATGCACCTCTCCTCCAGCCAATCCGCCAACCAGCTCATTCAGCAACCAGTCCATCAATCCACCAACCAGCTCATCCAGTAACCAATCCAGCAACCAGTCCATCAATCAGCTTATCCAGTAACCAATCCATCAATCCACAAACCAGCTAATCCAGTTATCAATCCATCAATCCACAAAACAGCTAATCCAGTTATCAATCCATCAATCCACCAACCAGCTAATCCAGTTAATAATCAATCAATCCACAAACCAGCTAATCCAGTTATCGATCAATCAATTCACAAACCAGCTAATCCAGTTATCAATCCCTCAATCTACCAACCAGCTAATCCAGTCAATAATCCATCAAACCACAAACCAGCTAATTCAGTTATCAACCAATCAATTCACAAACCAGCTAATCCAGTTATCAATCCACCAATCCACTAACCAGTTAATCCAGTAACCAGTCCATCAATCCACCAACCAGCTAATCCAGCAACCAATCCATCAATCCACCAACCAGCTAATCCAGCAACCAATCTATCAATCCACCAACCAGCTCATCCAGCAACCAATCCACCAACACCAACGACCATCCAAACTCATCAATCATTCCAACAATCAACCCATCTACTAACGAACCAATCACCCAGCACAGTCCATCAATCAGTTCACCAACTCTGACACCCACTTATCCACTATCAGCCAATCAGCGATGGAGGCTAGCAGGCCCCCCAGACAGCACCAAAGGCAGACTATGGATGAAGACACACGTCACTCTGCCAAGGATGACGATGGTCAGACAGCTACACATTCAGCCTTGGACAACGCCCCCCCCCCTCCTCCTACCCCCCACGCCCCATCACTCACTTCCTCCACTGAAGATGTGGGCCAGTGGTGTCAGCACTGCTGACTCTTTCTGGGTAAGGGCTGACCCGGGCTGTCAGCCTGAGGTTCGGTCAGTCCCAGTGCAACTCGGCTGTCAGATCCTGTGATATCGTTCTCCAAAGACAAAGGGGCAGATGGCGAGAGAAGGAAAGAGAGAGAGAGAGAGAGAGAGAGAGAGAGAGAGAGAGAGAGAGAGAGAGAGAGAGAGAGAGAGAGAACAGAATACAGAACTCAGAACTCAAAACGTTTTTTATTCAAGGATTAAGATTTTAGACATAGCCTGTTCTGACAATCTGTTCTTGCTAATCTACATCCATTACAAATAGTGCACACATGAATGACGAGAGAGACAGACAGACAGACAGACAGAGGCAAGCAGAGATGATAAGACAGCGTTAACCAAAGACAGAGACAGAGGCATGCAGAAATGATAAGACAGCGTTAACCAAAGACAGAGGCATGCAGAAATGATAAGACAGCGTTAACCAAAGACAGAGACAGAGGCAGGCAGAAATGATAAGTTTCAGTTTCAGTTTCAGTTGCTCAAGGAGGCGTCACTGCGCTCGGACAAACCATATACGCTACACCACATCTGCCAAGCAGATGCCTGACCAGCAGCGTAACCCAACGCGCTTAGTCAGGCCTTGAGAAAAAAAAAAAAAAAAAAAAAAAAAAAAAGGGGGGGGGGGGGAATAAATAATAGATAAGCTTACATAAATAAATAAATAAATAAATAAATAATAATTATAATATAGAAAAAGGTAGTAGTAATAATAATAGTAATACTAATAAAATGATAATAATAAAAAATAAATAAATAAATAAATAAGACAACAATGGTGATAATTAAGCGAATGAATGTAAAATATGACGACACACATTCACACATACACCCACACATGCATAACAGAAATGCACCAAACATGCAGTTTCACAGATATGAAAGTACAGTCAAATACATATAAACGTACATGAGCTCCAACACACACACACACACACACACACACACACATTACCTTGCAGAAATGATAAGACAGCGTTAACAAAAGACAGAGACAGAGGCATGCAGAAATGATAAGACAGCGTTAACCAAAGACAGAGACAGAGGCAGGCAGAAATGATAAGACAGCGTTAACCAAAGACAGAGGTATGCAGAAATGATAAGACAGCGTTAACCAAAGACAGAAACAGAGGCATGCAGAAATGATAAGACAGCGTTAACCAAAGACAGAAACAGAGGCATGCAGAAATGATAAGACAGCGTTAACCAAAGACAGAGACAGAGGCATGCAGAAATGATAAGACAGCGTTAACCAAAGACAGAGACAGAGGCATGCAGAAATGATAAGACAGCGTTAACCAAAGACAGAGACAGAGGCAGGCAGAAATGATAAGACAGCGTTAACCAAAGACAGAGACAGAGGCATGCAGAAATGATAAGACAGCGTTAACCAAAGACAGAGGCATGCAGAAATGATAAGACAGCGTTAACCAAAGACAGAGACAGAGGGAGGCAGAAATGGTAAGACAGCGTTAACCAAAGACAGAGGCATGCAGAAATGATAAGACAGCGTTAACCAAAGACAGAGACAGAGGCAGGCAGAAATGATAAGACAGCGTTAACCAAAGACAGAGACAGAGGCAGGCAGAAATGATAAGACAGCGTTAACCAAAGACAGAGACAGAGGCATGCAGAAATGATAAGACAGCGCTAACCAAAGACAGACAGACAGGAACAAAGAGGTGGACATATGAACAGACTGAGAAACTGAAACTGAAACTGAAACTGTTTAATGTCATCAGCAGAAACGCCACAGTGACATGGGGTTCACAATTTCATGGGTATTGTCGACATAAACATTAACAAAAGAAATGCTTCAAAGACTATTCTAGACATGCACACCCACATGAAGAGTCACTCGCAGTGAAAAGACGTCACAATGAAGACATAACAAACAGGAGTGTCAATTATATCACTGTGAAAAGACAAGCCATACCCACTCCGAAGATTGCAGATCATGTTCCACAAGCCACACCCACTTTATAGGTTGTAGATCATGTTCCACAAGCCACACCCACTTTACAGATTGCAGATCATGTTCCACAAGCCACACCCACTTTACAGATTGCAGATCATGTTCCACAAGCCACACCCACTTTACAGGTTGTAGATCATGTTCCACAAATCACACCCATTTTACAGATTATAGATCATGTTCCACAAGTCACACCCATTTTACAGATTATAGATCATGTTCCACAAGCCACACCCACTTTACAGATTGTAGATCATGTTCCACAAGCCACACCCACTTTACAGATTATAGATCATGTTCCACAAGTCACACCCACTTTACAGGTTGTAGATCATGTTCCACAAGCCACACCCACTTTACAGGTTGTAGATCATGTTCCACAAGTCACACCCACTTTACAGATTGTAGATGATGTTCCACAAGCCACACCCATGTTCCACAAGCCACACCCACTTTACAGATTGTAGTTCATGTTCCACAAGTGACACCCACTTTACAGATTATAGATCATGTTCCACTAGTGACACCCACTTTACAGACTGTAGATCATGTTCCACAAGCCACACCCACTTTACAGGTTGTAGATCATGTTCCACAAGCCACACCCACTTTACAGGTTGTAGATCATGTTCCACAAGTCACACCCACTTTACAGGTCGTAGATCATGTTCCACAAGTGACACCCACTTTACAGACTGTAGATCATGTTCCACAAGCCACACCCACTTTACCGGTTGTAGATCATGTTCCACAAGCCACACCCACTTTACAGATTGTAGTTCATGTTCCACAAGTGACACCCACTTTACAGATTACATATCATGTTCCACAAGTCACACCCACGTTACAGGTTGTAGATCATGTTCCACAAGCCACACCCACTTTACAGGTTGTAGATCATGTTCCACAAGCCACACCCACTTTACAGGTTGTAGATCATGTTCCACAAGCCACACCCACTTTACAGGTTGTAGATCATGTTCCACAAACCACACCCACTTTACAGATTGTAGATCATGTTCCACAAGCCACACCCACTTTACAGATTGTAGTTCATGTTCCACAAGTCACACCCACTTTACAGATTGTAGATCATGTTCCACAAGCCACACCCACTTTACAGATTGTAGATCATGTGCCACAAGCCACACCCACTTTACAGATTGTCCACTGTGGCGGTGGCTCGCACCCCGCCGCCATGTTTAGGGGACCCCTTCTCACTGTGTCACTGTGTCCATCCCTGTCCAGACCTGCCAGTCGTTAGGTTCCTCCAGCAGACAGACTCACTGCCGCTCTGACAGCGAGGGGGAAGTGGGGGGGCACTTTGCGGGCTGGGCTGATGGAAGGGGTGTGTGATTGCTGCTCTAATTCTAAACTTGTTCGGTCAGTTCACAAAGTATCCCACCTCCCAAGCTTTCTGCGGGATTGATGTGTGGTCTTCACTGACACTCAAAACGGAGACATCTAATCCTTTGTCTGACCCTCTCTCCCCTCCCTCTCTCCCTCTCTCTCCCTCTCTCCCTCTTTCTGTTTCTCTCCGCCTCTCTCTTTTATCTACCTTTCTCTCTCTAAGCTTCCCTCCCCCCCCCTCTCTCCCCCTCTGTCCCTCTTTCTCTATTTCTCTCCGCCTCTCTCTTTTATTTGTCTTTCTCTCTCTAAGCCTCCCTTTCTCCCTCTTTCCCCGTCTGCTTCTCTCTCTTTCTCACTCTCTCCTCCCTCCCTCTCTGCTTCTCGCTCTCTTTCTCTTTCTTTAACTCCCCTTCTCTCTCCCTCCCTCTCTCTTTCTTTCTTTCCCTCCCTCTCTCTCTCTCTCCCCTCTCTCTCTCCCTCCCTCTCTCCCTCCCTCTCCCCACCCCCTCTCTCTCTCTCTCTCTCTTTCTGTCTCATATTGCAGCAATGTGATGCAGAGAGCAGTGAAGACATGGCAGCACTGGAGGAAATGAAGGGAGACGAGAGAGAAAGCAGAGTAGGGGGGAGGGGGGGGGGAGGTGGTAGAGAAGAAGAAGGTATCTTCATACCACCCACCATGTTTCTCTCCCATAGTACCACAGTTCAAGGGGGTGATTCTACTCCATTACACCGCTGTGTCGGAGTGCCAGTACAACCAATCACATCGATAGATCACTTCCACGGGAGGCCCCTTATCGGCCAAAACCCAAACACCCATTGCCGCACCCTCCATTCCAGTCTCTCCTTGATATCGGTGTTCCGTTTGATTTGCGGTTTGCCGAGCAACTGGTTTAGCGTTCACCGCGACGTTCTGCCAGCCCCAGCCTCGTTCTGATCCCCGGGCAATGATTGGAATCCGGTCATGACGACAACAGCTCCAACCTGCACGTTGGGTGTGTGAGCATTGTCTTGAAAAGAGAGGAAAACCTCAGAAATATTGAGCAGAAAAGTTCAGAGAAACAGTCTCCCTCCCTCCTATCCCACAACAGAACAAGAGAGGCAAGGCCTTCAAGACTCACTTGTGATAAATTAAGTCCCCTAGCATTAATTACAGAGTAATTTCCCTTTTTTACTATCTGCACCAAAACGTTTGCAAAATAAATAAAAATTCCATGCTTAGCAAAAGAAGTTCCTGTTTGAACAAAAAATGATAATAATGACTGCTCTTGTTGTCATGTCAGAATATCAGATCAATGTGCCAAGTTTAGAGAATACAAAAAATATAAATGCAGTTTGCATATAATTAGGCTTCTTTTGTTATTTTTTGTGCCCATCCCACAGGTGCAATATTGTTTTAAACAAGATGACTGGAAAGAACTGAATTTTTCCTATTTTTATGCCAAATTTGGTGTCAACTGACAAAGTATTTGCAGAGAAAATGTCAATGTTAAAGTTTACCACGGACACACACACACACACACACACAACCGAACACCGGGTTAAAACATAGACTCACTTTGTTTACACAAGTGAGTCAAAAATGGACAATCTCGGGAATCTAGACTCAGTTTGGCGCAACTTCATTTCAGTATAACTGGATTCTTGTTGGCTCACAGTCAAGCAAACTGTTAACTCACTCAGTACGGCCAGTCCTCTCTTCTCCTCTACACAGACCCCTCGGATGTCCAGTGGGTGTCTGAATGACCCAACCTTTAGCTTCCGTCGTCAGAATTATGGTATTCTTTGTCAACATTCACCTCTTCAGTATAAGAGCCTTCCGCTTGCAATATTTTGATGATGATAATTGGGGTGAAACGCTGTTAACGTCGTCTCTTTCGCCGTTCGTATGGAGAGAACTAAAGCTACCCCATGGTTGAAACGAATCCGAATGAAAGGAAAGTCTACTTTGCTGACCATAGAAGTGAACACTGGACTTCTGATATAGATGTGAAGGCATTTGGGGATGGGGGTCACAGGAAAGAAAGACAGAGGAGTCAACAGAAAAGCTGGGGGTGGGTGGTGGGGGAGACGTTGGGAAATCAGCAATCATACGTGGTGGTGTTGGAGAGACGTTATGAAATAAAAAAAATCCTACGTGATGGAGATGTTGGAGAGACGTTGTGGAATCAACAATCCTACGTGATGGAGGTGTTGGAGAGACGTTGTGAAATCAACAATCCTACGTGATGGAGGTGTTGGAGAGACGTTGTGGAATCAACAATCCTACGTGATGGAGGTGTTGGAGAGACGTTATGAAATAAAAAATCCTACGTGATGGAGGTGTTGGAGAGACGTTGGGAAATCAACAGTCCTAAGTGGTGGAGGTGTTGGAGAGACGTTGTGAAATCAACAATCCTAAGTGGTGGAGGTGTTGGAGAGACGTTGGGAAATCAACAATCCTACGTGATGGAGATGTTGGAGAAACGCTGGGAAATCAGCAATCCTAAGTGGTGGAGGTGTTGGAGAGACGTTGTGAAATCAACAATCCTACGTGATGGAGATGTTGGAGAGACGTTGTGAAATCAACAGTCCTAAGTGGTGGAGGTGTTGGAGAGACGTTGTGAAATCAACAATCCTACGTGATGGAGATGTTGGAGAGACGTTGTGAAATCAACAATCCTACGTGATGGAGATGTTGGAGAGACGTTGTGAAATCAACAGTCCTAAGTGGTGGAGGTGTTGGAGAGACGTTGTGAAATCAACAGTCCTACGTGATGGAGGTGTTGGAGAGACGTTGTGAAATCAACAGTCCTAAGTGGTGGGGGTGGTGGGGGTGTTGGAGAGACGTTGTGAAATCAACAGTCCTAAGTGGTGGGGGTGTTGGAGAGACGTTGTGAAATCAACAATCCTAAGTGGAAGCCACTATGACCTGGTGTGAACCCGAAGGAACACTTCCCATCAAAATTTCCGCCCGGGGGGTCAGAAAGACAGGGTGTGATTCTACTGGTGACAGTGACTGATGAAAGACCAACAGGGACGTCGTGATGACGGATGGTGTTAGTGAAGGACTCACCTGCTGTGCAGCATTCCTGTTCTCTGCGCTGTGATAACTCGTTTACAGTGCTCTGACATCTTGCCCTGTAATCACAGTGCATACATCTTAACGCAAGCTGATATCAATATGTTAAAGCCCTGTTAACTGGCCCTTCACACGCGCGCGCGTGCACGCACACGCACACGCACACTCACACAAACACACACACAAACACGTGTGCACACACACATACACATACACACAGGTTGGGAGAGAGAGAGAGAGGACTTCTGAAGAGGAATACTTTGCTCACACACACCAACACACGCACGCACGCACGCACGCACGCACACACAAACACACACACACACACACACACACACACACACACACACTTAGAGAGAGAACTTCACAAGATGAAGGTTTTGCACGATTTCCATGTTTGCAAGGACCAATGTACTTGAGAGAGAGAGAGAGAGAGAGAGAGAGAGAGAGGACTTCTGAAGAGGGAAATTGGGCTTACACACACACACACACACACACACACACACACACACACACACACACACACACACACACACACACACACACACACACACACACACACACACAGTGAGCTTTAAAGCTTTCAGATGCTCCGCCTCTCTCTCCCAATCCCGGCCCCCATTATTTTCCAGGCAGCACTCTCACAAAATTCTGCTCCTATAATGCCCTGCTGTTGACTGTGGGCTTCGCTGTTTGTTTTTGTAACGTTTTTTTTTTCCCCACAATGGCTGAAGACAATTCTGCTGAAAGGGGAAGACTACCCTGTTGCATTAGATGAAATGTCCCACTACCTGTGGGTTAGCATCATGGATACTGAGCCTTGCATTGATTGTTCGTGTCTCGAAAAGCCTCTTCGTGGCAGATGACTTGATATCAGTCTGGTGTTCGGTATTCTGGGAACTCTGTTAGAGAGTGTTTAAGTTTTTGTCTGGCAGTACCTTTTGCATTAGCGTGAGTGGCATTACTGCACAGACTAGCATCAGAAGCGAAAGCTACAAAGTGTTTAATGAAAGTGGTTTTGATCGATTACAAGCTGCGTGGAGATTACGTTAGCATGGGAAATTTGTTTTGTCGAAAGAAGACTTTCTTCTGGTAGGCATAAATGAAGTGAAACATACAGGATCTTGGAAACGTTTTGCAAAACAGAGCCATAGATATCTGACCGTGTTTCAACAGAAACGGGACCGGATAGACAAGAGTGGATTCCCACATGGGTGATGCTGTCACTTCACTGAGTTGTGATTGGAGAGAAAGAGTAAGAGAGAGAGCGGGGATGGGGGTGGGAGAGAGAGAGAGAGAGAGAGAGAGAGAGAGAGAGTCATGATCTGAACTCTCAGGAGACAGATAGTGAGACAGAAAGACGCTCTCGGAGACTCAAGCGCCCTCTCCACTTTCACACCCCCATCCCCACCCCCACTCCCACCCGCATGTCTGTCCCTCCTTGTCCCTCCATCCCCCCCCACGTCCCCCCTTCCCCTCTCACCCACTCCACTCCTCCCTTGGGGTGATCCCAGACAAGGAGAACATTTCAAACCACCCTCTTTCCCCTTCTCTTCAAGTTTCCCTCACTTCACTTAAACTGGGTCACTCGGATTGTTTCCGGTAGCTATGTTACTCCCATGGTGCCTTCAGTTTCTTTGGTGGAAAAATGATGTGGTTATCAGAATGGAACGTTCGTATGTGTTCTTTGATTGATAACGATAATGTTGATAATATGGATAATTATATAGCGCTCATCAATGGACAGAGAGTAAGTTTAAGCATTTTACAAACACGGGGTCATTTGCACAACAGGCTGCCTACCTGTGTAAAGCCGACTGAAGGTTGGGCGCCAGTCATTCCTTTCCTGTGTCATTCAGTCAGGTTTCAGTCACGCACACATATACTCATACAGTCATGCAAAATTTTACGTGTATGACCATCTTGTTTATTTACCCCATCATGTTTGCAGCCATACTTCGTTTTCGGAGTGGTGCATGCTGGGTATGTTCTTGTTTCCATAACCCACCGAACGCTGACATGGATAACAGGATCTTTAACGTGCTTATTTGATCTTCTGCGTGCACACGAAGGAGGTTCAGGCACTAGCAGGTCTGCACATTACGTTGACCTGGGAGAAAGGGGAAAACCCACCAGCCGCCTTTACCGATATTCGAACCCGGGACCCTCAGATTGAAAGTCCAAAGCTTGAACCGCTCGGCTGTTGACCAGTTTCATGTCACGGGGTGACTCTCACTGTGGATGGCACCCCTCCTACCTTCCCCCTCCCCATGAAGGTGAACCACTCATAGCACTTCCTTCCCCCCCCTCTCTCTCTTGCCATGAAGTTGAACCAGACACAGCACCTTTTCCCCTTCCCCTCCCCCCTCCTCTCCTTTCCCCTCCCCATGAAGGTGATATACACACAGCACCCCCTCCCCCTCCCCCCTTACCATGAAGGTGAACCACAGACAACACCCCCTCCCCTCTCCCTCTCTCACCATGAAGGTGATATACACACAACACCCCCTCGCCCCCCCCCCCCCCACCATGGCTCGCCTCTATGTCCCCCCTCCCCCCAGCCCTGCCCCCAACCCCCACCCCTTCCCGCTTTCAGCCCCCCCTAACCCCAGCCACCTTAACACTATCCCCACAGTTCGCTGAACGGTTTCTCGTCATCATCTTGCTCCGATAATGCCCTCAGGTTCTTGGACCGGAAAGTATACGGGAAACGAGAATTGAACACTTTTATCCGTGTTTCTTTTTTCTTTTTCTTCTGGTCAATTTCAGTTTTCAGTTTCAGGAAGGTGTCAAAGAGGGCAGACTGATCCCTAAAAAATATCAGACCACACCGCTCCAACAAACAAACAGACAAATGCCTGATCTTCGTACAGACCCAGCGACCCGACAAGGCCTACACAGCGCACCCTAGGTCTCTGTAAAACTCCAACATGGATTAAAAAAATAATTGCAAGTATGATGAAATATCGTGAAGTGAAAGATACTTTGAGGACAAATTATAGATTAAGCTTTCTTCTGTGTCTCCCTGTTGATCTTTGTTGAGAGTGTGAAGGGTTTGACAAGGGCTAACAACACAGGGTGAAGTGCCCAGATTACAGTACAGACAGCAGACACTGAAGGCCACAGTTCTGAGATCAATGGCTCTATCTTCTCGCCTTTTAAAGGATCAGCCTTCCAACGGATTGCTCCCTTTCTCTCTTTCTCTCTTCTCTCTGTGAACTCAGATGAAAATGTCGAAATATTCAGGCTTACAAAGGATTAGTTCTTGTACCCATCTCTGTATCTCTGTCTCTGTGTCTGACTCTGTCTGTGTCTTTCTCACTCACTCACTCACTCACACTCTCTCTCTCTCTCTCTCTCTCTCACACACACACACACACACACACACACACACACACACACACACACACACACACACACATATATGTATACACGTTTCCAGACCTCAGCGCCAGCCATCAGGATTGTGTTACCGGTTGAATGGTAACATTCGGCTACCTTTGATTCAATTCAGGTCCGTGCGTGAGGACCTGGCGGAGTGCAGAAAATTCACTTCGATCACGGCAGAATGAACATGCACCATGCATCATGGCTGTGTGAACACTGTGAAGGGATGAACATGAATCCTGGCTGTGTGAACACTGTGAGGGGATGAACATGAATCATGGCAGTGTGAACACTGTGATGGGATGAACATGAATCATGGCAGTGTGAACACTGTGAAGGGATGAACATGAATCATGACAGTGTGAACACTGTGAGGGGGTGAACATGAATCATGGCTGTGTGAACACTGTGAGGGGGGGTGAACATGAATCATGGTAGTGTGAACACTATGAAGGGATGAACACGAATCATGGCAGTGTGAACACTGTGATGGGATAAACATGCACCATGAAAGACAATGGGACCTTCGGTCAAACTTTCGGAGTGTGTGTGTGTGTGTGTGTGTGTGTCTGTCTGTCTGTCTGTCTGTCTGTCTATTTGTGTGTATGTCTGTCCAGTGGTCTGTCCATCTCTCACAGTCTCTGTCATTATGTCTCTGTGTGTATGTTCGTATCAGTTTCTATCTGTCTCTGTCTCTGCTTGTCTCTGTGCTTCTGTCTGTTTCTGTCCCCCTGTCTCAGTCTCTCTCTACTTTTCTATATGTCTCTCTGTTGTGGTTATTGTGGTTATGGCTGTTGTTGTTGTGGTGGTGGTGGTGGTGGTTGTGGCGGTTCTTGTTGTTATGATTGTTGTTGTTGTTGTGGTTGTTACGCTATCGCCCTCCATTAGTGCCGCTGGCCCTCCAGTTAATTCCATCATCACACTTTGTCTCAACATGGCTCCGCAGAAAAACCGGAAGTGATTTTGCCACTCACTTCCCCCTCTTCCTGGCAAAAGCCGAAGGGCATTGTGGGAGAAATGGCGGTCGGAAACGCCGTTCAGCCCGCGTGCTCCTGAACAACAGTCCCTTCAGGCACTGTGCTCCTGAACAACAGTCCCTTCAGTCACTGTGCTCCAGAACAACAGTCCTTTCAGTCACTGTGCTCCCGAGCAACAGTCCCTTCAGTCACTGTGCTCCCGAACAACAGTCCCTTCAGTCACTGTGCTCCTGAACAACAGTCCCCTTCAGGCACTGTGCTCCTGAACAACAGTCCCTTCAGGCACTGTGCTCCTGAACAACAGTCCTTTCAGTCACTGTGCTCCTGAACAACAGTCCCTTCAGTCACTGTGCTCCTGAACAACAGTCCTTTCAGTCACTGTGCTCCTGAACAACAGTCCCTTCAGTCACTGTGCTCCTGAACAACAGTCCTTTCAGTCACTGTGCTCCTGAACAACAGTCCCTTCAGGCACTGTGCTCCTGAACACTGTGTTCCTGAACAACAGTCCCTTCAGGCACTGTGCTCCTGAACAACAGTCCCTTCAGGCACTGTGCTCCTGAACAACAGTCCCTTCAGTCACTGTTGTGAGGAGATAGGGGACATGGGCCACACGGCTTAGACTGCTACTGTGGCGGACAGAGAAACAAATGGACTTTTGTGTGTGTGTGTGGGGGGGGGGGGGGGGGGGGGTGGTGGGGACAGGGATCGGCCTGGCTGGATAAGAAAGCCAATAGCTGTTTTTAGTACCCTGTCTTTCGCATGTGGATTTGTTTGGCTGGATTTTTTTCCTCTCATTTCATTTCCTCCACTGATGAAGCGGTGTAGAACTGTAATGTTTTTTGGGGTTTTGTTTGTTTGTTTGTTTTTGTTTTTGTTTTGTTGTTGTTGTTCTTGTTGTTGTTCTTGTCTTTATCTTTATCTCGAATTACTTTCTGACAAAACAACAGCAACAACAACAAAATTAGTTGATTAACCACATATGATCTCCTCAGCTTCCGCACCCTGCATGCATTATGGTGGTTTGCTGTTTGTATAGGAATTGATTCCAGCAGTGACACAGTGCTTCCAGAACCGGGGTTGTCGGAAGTGCTTTCTGGACAGCCAGTAGCGACCCGGGGTGAGCTGGAGCTGCTGCTTCTTCGCGATTGGTTTTCAATCGTCACACAAGTGTCTCGACATATCCGTGGAGAAAAAAAACCGGAAGTGGTTTTGTCAGTTATTTCCACTTCTTTTTTTCCTGTTGAAAAATCCTCAAGGGCATGCGGGGAGAAAATAACATCCGGAAATCCATTCAGCAGTTCAACTCTTGACACTTTGCCGTGATATGAGGGGTAGGGGGTGGGGGTGGGGGGTGGGGGAAGGGGGGGTGGGTGCAGTTCTGTGAACCGCTGGAAGAGCTGGTAGAGAAATAAATGGGACTTTGTGTGTGAGACAGGGATATGAGCAGCACGGTTGGATTGGAAAACCATGAGCATTGTATAGCAACACCCTGGTCTTTTTTTTCTGCTTGCCTGTTTTCTTTCCTCTGATTTCTCCCCTTGCTGCAGGTGAGTAGAACAATGAATTTGTTTGTCATCACAACATCAGCACATGTTGTTTGGGTTTTTTTTTCAGGAAAAAAAGGAGAGAAAAAGACAAGTCTTCATTAATCAACTCTCTTCTCCTGTTCCGCTTTTTTACGCATTGTGTGTGTGTGTGTGTGTGTGTGTGTGTGTGTGTGTGTGTGTGTGTGTGTGTGTGTGTGTGTGTGTGTGTGTGTGTGTGTCTGTCTGTCTGTCTGTCTGTCTGTCTGTCTGTCTGTGTGTGGCTGTGTCTTTCTGTGTCCGTATCTTTGTGTGTCTGTGTATGTGTCCATAGTTTTTCACTCGTCACACACTTGTCACAGCAGGTCCATGGAAAAAATCCGGAAGTGCTTTCGTCCGTTGCTTCCCCTTTTTTCTCTTCAAGTCCTCAAGGTATTATGGGAGAAATTGGCAACCGGAAATTCCATTATAGCTACTGTGCTGGAGAAGGAAAGACTATTAGGTAGCCACAGTTTGATGAGCTATGGGGAAAAGACATTTTGCTGAGCTATGGGAAAAGGACAGTTTGCTGAGCTATGGGGAAATGACAGTTTGGGGAACAATGGGAAAAGGACAGTTTGATGAGCTATGGGGAAAGACATTTTGCTGAGCTATGGGGAAAAGGACAGTTTGCTGAGCTATGGGAAAATGACAGTTTGGCGAGCTATGGGAAAAGGACAGTTTGCTGAGCTAAGGGGAAAATTAATGACAGTTTTCTGAGCTATGGGAAAATTAATGACAGCTTGCTGAGCTGTGTCAAAAATTAATGACAGTCTGCTGAGCTGTGGGGAAAAGAATAGTTTGGCGAGCTATGGTGAAAATGACAGTCTGCTGAGCTATGGGAAATGACAGTTTGCTGAGCTTTGGGGAAAATTAATGACAGTCTGCTGAGCTATGGGAAAAATTAATGACATTCTGCTGAGCTATGGGAAATTACTGTTTGCTGAGCTATGGGATAAATAACGACAGTTTGCTGAGCTATGCGGAAAAAACACTTTTCTGAGTTATGGGAAGAATTAATGACAGTTTGCTGAGCTATGGAAAAATGACAGTTTTGCAATCTATAGGGAAAATGACTGTTTGTCGAGCTATGGGGAAATGACAGTTTGCTGAGCTATGGGGAAAAGACAGTTTGGCGTGCTGTGGGGAAAATGACAGTTTGGCGTGCTATGGGGGAAATGACAGTTTGCAGAGCTATGGGGAAAATGACAGTTTGCAGAGCTATGGGGGAATGACAGTTTGGCGTGCTATTGGGAAAATGACAGTTTGGCGTGCTATGGGGGAATCTCAGTTTGGCGAGCTATGGGGAAATGACAGTTTGGCGTGCTATGGGGAAAAGACAGTTTGGCGTGCTATGGGGGAATCTCAGTTTGGCGAGCTATGGGGAAAAGACAGTTTGGCGAGCTGTGGGGAAAATGACAGTTTGCCGAGCCATGGGGGAAATGACAGACAGACAGGTAGACTGAAGTGTCGTGTGGTACCAAGCCGACAGACATACATACCAACAGACTGACAGACAGACATACCGACAGGCAGACTGACAAGCTGTATCTGTGTCTCATGCTGTGGAGTCAAAACAGTGGCTTCACCATTTCACCATCATCGTCTGAATCTGTCTTTTCTCTTTCCGGTTTTTGTTTGTTTTTTGTTGTTGTTTTTTCTTTTTTTCTTGGTTCTTTGAAAGCAAGGAATATGGCTGCTTCGGGCGCTCGCGATGTTTTTTTTTATTTTTTATTTATTTAAATAATCCTTTTCCTTCTGTCTTCTGCTTCCGCGTCTTTTTTGTGGACAGTAATTTGCTCTCTGTCTGTCTGTAAGGAGTCACTGCCCAACACAGTTCTATGTCATGACGTGTCATTGCAAGGAGTCACTGCCCAACACAGGTTATATGTTATGAAGTGTCATTGCAAGGTGTCACTGCCCAACACACGTTCTATGTCATGAGGTGACTGCCCAACACACGTTCTGTGTCATGAGGTGACATTGTAAGGAGTCACTACCCAACACACGTTCTATGTCATGAGGTGACTGCCCAACACACGTTCTATGTCATGACATGTCATTGTAAGGTGTCACTGCCCAACACAGGTTCTATGTCATGAGGTGTCATTGTAAGGAGTCACTGCCCAACACAGGTTCTATGTCGTGAGGTGTCATAATAAGGAGTCACTGCCCAACACACGTTCTATGTCATGACGTGTCATTGTAAGGAGTCACTGCCCAATACGTTCTATGTCATGACGTGTCATTGTAAGGAGTCACTGCCCAACACACGTTCTATGTCATGAGGTGTCATTACAAGGAGTCACTGCCCAACACACGTTCTATGTCATGAGGTGACTGCCCAACACACGTTCTATGTCATGAGGTGACATTGTAAGGAGTCACTACCCAACACACGTTCTATGTCATGAGGTGACTGCCCAACACACGTTCTATGTCATGACGTGTCATTGCAAGGTGTCACTGCCCAACACACGTTCTATGTCATGAGGTGTCATTGTAAGGAGTCACTGCCCAACACAGGTTCTATGTCATGAGGTGTCATTGTAAGGAGTCACTGCCCAACACACGTTCTATGTCATGACGTGTCATTGTAAGGAGTCACTGCCCAATAGTCATGACGTGTCATTGTAAGGAGTCACTGCCCAACACACGTTCTATGTCATGAGGTGTCATTACAAGGAGTCACTGCCCAACACACGTTCTATGTCATGAGGTGACTGCCCAACACACGTTCTATGTCATGAGGTGACATTGTAAGGAGTCACTACCCAACACACGTTCTATGTCATGAGGTGACCGCCCAACACACGTTCTATGTCATGACATGTCATTGTAAGGTGTCACTGCCCAACACAGGTTCTATGTCATGACATGTCATTGTAAGGAGTCATTGCCCAACACAGGTTCTATGTCATGAGGTGTCATTGTAAGGTGTCACTGCCCAACACACGTTCTATGTCATGACGTGTCATTGTAAGGTGTCACTGCCCAACACACGTTCTATGTCATGACGTGTAATTGTAAGGAGTCACTGCCCAACACACGTTCTATGTCATGACGTGTCATTGCAAGGTGTCACTGCCCAACACACGTTCTCTGTCATGAGGTGTCATTGTAAGGTGTCACTGCCCAACACATGTTCTGTGCCATGACGTGTCATTGTAAGGTGTCACTGCCCAACACACGTTCTATGTCATGAGATCTCATTGCAAGTAGTCACAGCCCAACACACGTTCTATGTCATGAGGTGTCATTGTAAGGAGTCACTGCCCAACACACGTTCTATGTCATGACGTGTCATTGCAAGGAGTCACTGCCTAACACACGTTCTATGTCATGACGTGTCATTACAAGGAGTCACTGCCTAACACACGTTCTATGTCATGACGTGTCATTGCAAGGAGTCACTGCCCAACACACGTTCTATGTCATGACGTGTAATTGTAAGGAGTCACTGCCTAACACACGTTCTATGTCATGACGTGTCATTACAAGGAGTCACTGCCCAACACACGTTCTATGTCATGAGGTGTCATTGTAAGGAGCCACTGCCTAACACACGTTCTATGTCATGAGGTGTCATTGCATGGTGTCACTGCCCAACACACGTTCTATGTCATGACGTGTCATTGCAAGGAGTCACTGCCCAACACACGTTCTATGTCATGACGTGTAATTGTAAGGAGTCACTGCCCAACACACGTTCTATGTCATGACGTGTCATTGCAAGGTGTCACTGCCCAACACATGTTCTATGTCATGACGTGTCATTGTAAGGAGTCACTGCCCAACACACGTTCTATGTCATGACGTGTAACTGCGCTCGGCGCTATGAAAAAGAAATCATGGGAACGAGAGTGTTGTCCTCTGGCAAAATTCTGTAGAAGAAATCCACTCTGATAGGTACACAAAATATATAAACATGCGCTCAAGGCCTAAGTGCATTGGGTTATACTGCTGGTCAGGTATCTGCCTGGCAGATGTGGTGTAGCGTATATGGATTCTCTGTCTGTCTGTTTCTCTGTCTGTTTGTCTGTGTCTGTCTGCCTGTTTGTCTGTCTTTCTCCCTCCCCCGCCCCCTCACCAGCAGAGAGGGAAATAAAGTGGTAGAGAGAGGAATGACGGGTAAGGAGAGAGGGAACTGACACAGCAGAGAGGGAAATGACAGGGTAAGGAGAGAGGGAACTGACACACAGTCAGAGAGGGAAATGGCGGGGTAAGGAGAGAGGGAACTGACACACAGCAGGGAGAGGGAAATGACGGGGTAAGGAGAGAGGGAACTGACACACAGCAGGGAGAGGGAAATGACGGGGTAAGGAGAGAGGGAACTCACACACAGCAGGGAGAGGGAGATGACGGGGTAAGGAGAGAGGGAACTGACACACAGCAGGGAGAGGGAAATGACGGGGTAAGGAGAGAGGGAACTGACACACAGCAGGGAGAGGGAAATGACGGGGTAAGGAGAGAGGGAACTGACACACAGCAGGGAGAGGGAAATGACAGGGTAAGGAGAGAGGGAACTGACACACAGCAGAAATGGAAATGATTTGGTGAAAGACGGATTTGGCACACAGCAGAGAGGGAAATGACGGGTAAGGAGAGAGGGAACTGACACACAGCAGAGAGAGGGAAATGACGGGGTAAGGAGAGAGGGAAATGACACACAGCAGAGAGGGAAATGACGGGGTAAGGAGAGAGGGAACTGACACACAGCAGAAAGGGAAATGACTGGGTAAGGAGAGAGGGAACTCACACACAGCAGGGAGAGGGAGATGACGGGGTAAGGAGAGAGGGAACTCACACACAGCAGGGAGAGGGAGATGACGGCGTAAGGAGAGAGGGAACTCACACACAGCAGGGAGAGGGAAATGGCGGGGTAAGGAGAGAGGGAAGTGGCACACAGCAGAGAGAGGGAAATGACAGGGTAAGGAGAGAGGGAACTGACACACAGCAGGGAGAGGGAAATGACGGGGTAAGGAGAGAGGGAACTGACACACAGCAGGGAGAGGGAAATGACGGGGTAAGGAGAGAGGGAACTGACACACAGCAGAGAGGGAAATGACAGAGTAAGGAGAGAGGGAACTGACACACAGTCAGAAAGGGAAATGGCGGGGTAAGGAGAGAGAGAAATGGCACACAGCAGAGAGGGAAATGACAGAGTAAGGAGAGAGGGAACTGACACACAGCAGAGAGAGGGAAATGACAGGGTAAGGAGAGAGGGAACTGACACACAGCAGAGAGGGAAATGACGGGGTAAGGAGAGAGGGAACTGACACACAGCAGAGAGGGAAATGACGGGGTAAGGAGAGAGGGAACTGGAACACAGCAGGGGGAGGGACGGCGTTGCAACCACCAATTTCATCACAAGTGCATACCACAGTCATGTTGTACGTGCAGAAAGTAATGCCAGGCCTAGGCTTTTTTTTTTCCTCTGCTGCCTTTGGGCAGAAAGGACTGTTCACGGAAGGAAGGAAGGAAGGAAGAAGAAGAAGAAGAAGAAGAAGAAGAAGAAGAAGAAGAAGAAGAAGAAGAAGAAGAAGAAGGAGGAGGAGGAGGAGAAGGAGGAGGAGGAGAGGAAAGTGACGACAACGATGACAACAGAAGAAAGAAAACAAATGATAAAAGAGCGATAAATGGAAGAGGGAAAGAAAGAAAAATAAAGGGGCTCTGGGGGAAAAGGGAAAAAAAAGACATAGAAAGAAAGAAAGAAAGAAAGAAAGAAAGAAGAAAAGAAAAACAAAATAGAATATAGAGACTCTAGTCGAAAGAAAACACACTGAAAGAAAAAAAAAGAAGAAAAAGTTTTCCAGTGTGTGTATGCCAAATACGAAAAGAAAGAAAGAAAGAAAGAAGTAGAAGAAGAAGAAGAAGAAGATGAAGAAGAAGAAGAAGATGATGATGATGATGATGATGATGATGACGACGACGAAACAAGAAACATTTTTTAGAAAAAAAAGAAAAGAAAGAAAAAGGCAAACATATATAGAAACAAAGAAGACAGGGAAGAAAGTTAGAAAAGAAGGGAAAACAAAGAAGAACAAAAAGAAAGAAAGTAAGAAAACAATCCAACAGCAAAGCAGGCGCATTCTATAGCACACTTTCATCATGTCCTCAGATGCGTTCTTTGACAAATATCAAAAGAAACATATCTCTTTACAAAGCACAGATATGCAATAGCTTCCAACACTTTCACAGCAGCACGATCGGATGGTACCAGGACAAAAAGATAAAATAGACGAACAACACACACACACACACACACACACGCGCGCGCGCGCGCGCGCACGCACGCACGCATACACACACACGCACGCACGCACGCACGCACGCACACACACACACAGGCACGCACGCACGCACACACGCACGCACGTTCACACACACACACACACACACACACACACACACACACTCACACACACACACAATTTAACCTAAGAAAATACTATCCTGTACGCAGCATAATAAGACAGTGACAATGTAGGACTTGAAGACAAGTGATACATGTGTGGTGAAGAGCAAAGTGAGACAGTGATACATGTGTGGTGGACAGCAAAGTAAGACAGTGACACATGCGTGATAAACAGCAAAGTGAAACAATGACACATGAGTGATGAACAGCAAAGTAAGACAGTGGCACATGCGTGATAAACAGCAAAGTGACAGTGGCACATGCGTGATAAACAGCAAAGTGAAACAATGACACATGTGTGATGAACAACAAAATGAAACAGTGACGCATGTGTGATAAACAGCAAATTGAGACAGTGACACATGTGTGATAAACAGCAAATTGAGACAGTGACACATGTGTGGTGAACAGCAAAGTAAGACAGTGACACATGCGTGATAAACAGCAAAGTGAAACAATGATACATGTGTGATGAACAGCAAAGTAAGACAGTGGCACATGCGTGATAAACAGCAAAGTGAAACAATGACACATGTGTGATGAACAGCAAATTGAGACAGTGCTAGTGACACATTTGTGTTAAACAACAATTTGAGACAGTGACACGTGAATGATAAACAACAAATTGAGACAGCGACACATGAGTGATAAAAAGCAAAGTGAGACAGTGACACATGTGTGGTGAACAGCAAAGTGAGACAGTGATACATGTGTGGTGAACAGCAAATTGAGACAGTGACACATGTGTGGTGAACAGCAAATTGAGACAGTGACACATGCGTGGTGAACAACAAATTGAGACAGTGACACATTTGTGAAAGGCAACAAAGTGAGACAGTGGCACATGTGTGATAAAAAGCAAATTGAATCAGTGACACATTTGTGTAAAGCAACAAAGTGAGACAGTGACACATGTGTGATGAACAGCAAATTGAGACAGTAAGACATGTGTGATGAACAGCAAATTGAGACAGTGACACATGTGTGATGAACAGCAAACTGAGACAGTGACACATGTGTGAAAAACAACAAAGTGAGACAGCGACACATGTGTGATGAACAGCAAATTGATACAGTGACACATGTGTGATGAACAGCAAATTGAGACAGTGACACATGTGTGAAAAACAACAAAGTGAGATAGTGACACATGTGTGATGAACAGTAAATTGAAACAGTGACACATGTGTGGTGAACAGCAAATTGATACAGTGACACATGTGTGACGAACAACAAAGTGAAACAGTGACACATGTGTGGTGAACAGCAAATTGAGACAGTGACACATGTGTGATGAACAACAAAGTGAGACAGTGACACATGTGTGATGACTACACGACACCATGATGTGACGTTGACCACTTGACCTGTCCAGTATGTCACCTGACAGTGACACCTGACCTGTCCAGTATACCACCCGACGTCCTGGCATCCAGCCTGCGCCCGTAATTCCCTGACCACGACACGTGGCCTGATACCACGTGATGTCAACAGACCTGACAAAAAGGAGGGGTGAAGGGTCACACTACTGGTGACGTCAGCAGAATCCTAACACCTTCCGTTGTGGATGAAAGTCCTTTGGTCCACGGGGTCAGAAAATCAGAAAGGGCTGGTGACCGCCAGTCAATGAGGTCGGTCTGACCCAATTTTCAGTATTTCTCTCCTCAGTTCTTCGCGTTCTTGTGGCCCTCAACATCTGGTTTTTGTGACCATGTTTGTCAATGGAGTCTTGTAAGAAAGACCACGCTTCATCTGGTTTGTATGACAATGTTTGTCAATGGAGTCTTGTAAGAAAGACCACGCTTCATCTGGTTTGTGTGACAATGTTTGTCAATGGAGTCTTATAAGAAAGACCACGCTTTACCTGGTTTGTGTGACAATGTTTGTCAATGGAGTCTTGTAAGAAAGACCACGCTTCATCTGGTTTGTATGACAATGTTTGTCAATGGAGTCTTGCAAGAAAGACCACGCTTCATCTGGTTTGTGTGACCATGTTTGTCAATGGAGTCTTGTAAGAAAGACCACGCTTCATCTGGTTTGTATGACAATGTTTGTCAATGGAGTCTTGTAAGAAAGACCACGCTTCATCTGGTTTGTGTGACAATGTTTGTCAATGGAGTCTTGTAAGAAAGACCACGCAAGTCCATAATATCGGAACATACACATCACTTCACACTGAGAGAGACAGAGACAGAGACAGAGAGACATAGAGACAGAGAGAGACAGACAGACAGACAAAGAGAATGAATGAACAAATGAATTAATGAATGAATTTTATTTCTGGTGGTAATAGAATAAGCAAAAATGCTTTTTCTTCATCCAGCCTTCAAGGGGGAAAAATTGGAGGGAAATGTGAACAAATAAATTGCAAATAGCATCACATACAATCCAACGAGAAAGGTATAAAAAAAAAATCATACTATCACATTCATTAGAAATCAAGAAAGGGAGAGAGACGCAGAGACAGACAGAGACACAGAAAGAAAGAGAGACAGACAGACAGACAGAGACAGACAGACATAGTAGGCAAACACAGACAGACAGACAGGCAAACAGACAGGCAGACAGACAGACTGATGTAGCAGAAAAATAAAGTACCAGAAGAGCAGGGAAAATGTTCAGCTCATTGAGCACAGACAGTGTAATGACCACCAGACGTTGTGGGCAGTCCTCGTTTTCCTTGTCCTCTCTCCCTGTCCTCTCCCTCTGTCTCCTCTCCCCATATCCAATCCGTCTTTCCTCTCCCCCCGTCCTCTCCCCCTGTCCTCTCCCTCTGTCCTCTCCCTCTGTCCTCTGTCCTCTCCCTCTGTCCTCTCCCCATATCCTCTCCCTGTGTCCCTCCCCCCTGTCCTCTCCCTCTGTCCTTACCACCTGTCCTCTCCCCCTGTCTCTCCCTCTCTGTCCTCTCCACCTGTCCTCTCCCTCTGTCCTGTCCTGTCCTCTCCCTCTTTCCCTTCCCCCTGTCCTCTACCTCTGTCCTCTCCACCTGTCCTCTCCCTCTGTCCGCTGTCCTCTCCCTCTGTTCTCTGTCCTCTCCCTCTGTCCTCTCCCCATATCCTCTCCCCCTGTCCTCTCCCTCTGTCCTCTCCCCCTGTCCTCTCTCTCTGTCCTCTCCCCCTGTGCTCTCCACCTGTCCTCTCCCTCTGTCCTCTCCCTGTGTCTTCTCTCCCTGTCCTCTCCCTCTGTTCTCTGTCCTCTCCCTCTGTCCTCTCCCTGTGTCTTCTCTCCCTGTCCTCTCCCTATGTTCTCTGTCCTCTCCCTCTGTCCTCTCCCCATATCTTCTCCCCCTGTCCTCTCCCTCTGTTCTCTGTCCTCTCCCTCTGTCCTCTCCCCATATCCTCTCCCCCTGTCCTCTCCCTCTGTCCTCTCCCTCTGTCCTCTCTCTCTGTCCTCTCCCCCTGTGCTCTCCACCTGTCCTCTCCTGTCCTCTCCCTCTTTCCCTTCCCCCTGTCCTCTCCCCCTGTCCTCTCCCTCTGTCCTCTCCCTCTGTCCTCTCTCTCTGTCCTCTCCCCCTGTGCTCTCCACCTGTCCTCTCCTGTCCTCTCCCTCTTTCCCTTCCCCCTGTCCTCTCCCCCTGTCCTCTCCCTCTGTCCTCTCCCTCTGTCCTCACCCCATATCCTCTCCCTCTGTCCTCTCCACCTGTCTTTCTCCCTCTGTCCTGTCCTGTCCTCTCCCTCTTTCCCTTCCCCCTGTCATCTCCCTCTGTCCTCACCCCCTGTCCTCTCCCCCTGTCTTCTCCCCCTGTCCTCTCCCTCTGTTCTCTTCCTCTGTCCTCTCCTCTCCCCCTGTCTTCTCCCTCTGTCCTCTCCCCCTGTCCTCTCCCTCTGTCCTCTCCTCTCCCCATGTCCTCTGTCCTCTCTCCATGTCCTCTCTTCCTGTTTGTTACTTTGTTCTCTAAGTCATGGAAAAGGTGCACGGTTGAATGTACTCAACGAATGCAGAAGAAGAAGAGATAAGAAGAAGAAGAAGAAGAAGAAGAAGAAGAAGAAGAAGAGATAAGAAGAAGAAGAGATAAGAAGAAGAAGAGAAAATAATCTACTGTCATTCCAGACAAGACAGTAACACATCTCAAACAGCGTCAATGGTTTCTACCAGTCTGGGTACACATGAAAAAAAAAAGAAGGAAAATACCCACAAACTTCCTTAAACAAAGAAAGGAAGAAAGAAACAACCAAAAAAGCAATTTAAACAGACCAAACCCAACCTAAAGTTCTTTTTTTTTTTAATCCGTTCATGTCCCCTTTAGATTGGCATGTGCACCTTACGACAGCGACACAGAAGAAATAATGCAGCAGCACACTTTGACATTTATCAAAGGTTGAACGAGAACATTTCGTTTTGAAATGGTGTGTTATATTGCATTATATTGTTTTATACTGCACGGTCCTGTACTGTATTGCCTTTTAGTCCCCCGTTATTCTGTGTGAAATTCGGGCTGCTCTCCCTGGGGACTGCAGCGATACCGTGTTTTCTTTCTTTTTCTTTTCTTTTTTCTTACTGTTTGTAAGTGTGTTTGTTTTCATAGCAAAGTGTTGCCGACGGTTCTTTTACATACGCTAATTGCATGCTGTACACTGGGCCTTGGTTTATCGTTTGATCTGAATGAGTAACATCATGCACGGACGAAACAAAACAAGAGAGAGGAGAGAGAGATAGAGACAGAGAGACATCAAGAAAGAGAGAGATAGAGAGGATGGGGGAAGGGGAGAGAGAGAGACAGAGACAGAGACACAAAGAGACACACACACACACACACACACACACACACACACACACACACACACACACACACACACACACACACAGAGGTCATTTATCATACACATAACACAAGAAATTTCACGTTTGGTTTGACACAGACAGCGGGTCCACAATCCA
>NC_134888.1:29930830-29968330 GCF_041734735.1 Babylonia areolata | reverse complement strand
AAACAGGCCGTAGATCATATTTATGACGTAATGCTCTCAGCGGACTATACTTGGAGGGAGTGGGCGGAAAATGGATGGGCTGAGAGCAAAACCAGGAAAGGGTATGCATGTGACGGCTTTTTGGCATGTTCTCGGTGAGAAATCAAACTGTAATATTTCTCTGCAACGCAGATGATAAAGGACTTCACCCCTTGTCTCTCTGTCTCTGAATATGGCTGTCCGTCCGTCTGGCTGTCTGAGAATGTCTGTCTGTCTATGAACGACACCATCCTCCCTATCCCCACCCTTTCTATCCACATCCTCTCTCTATCCACATATTCTCTATCCCCACCCTCTCTCTATCCCCATCCTCTCTATCCCCACTCTTTCTATCCACATCCTCTCTCTATCCCCACCCTCTCTCTATCCACATCCTCTCTCTATCCCAATCCTCTCTCTATCCACATCCTCTCTCTATCCCAATCCTCTCTATCCCCACCCTCTCTCTATCCACATCCTCTCTATCCCAATCCTCTCTATCCCCACCCTTTCTATCCACATCCTCTCTCTATCCCAATCCTCTCTATCCCCACCCTCTCTCTATCGACATCCTCTCTATCCACATCCTCTCTCTATCCACATCCTCTCTATCCCCACCCTCTCTCTATCCACATCCTATCTCCACCCTCTCTCTATCCCTATCCTCTCTCTATCCCCATCCTCTCTATCCACATCCTCTCTCTATCCCCACCCTCTTTCTATCCACATCCTCTCTCTATCCTCACCCTCTCTATCCCCACCCTCTCTCTATCCCCACCCTCTCTATCCCTTCCTCTCTATCCTCATCCTCTCTATTCCCACCCTCTCTCTATCCCCACCTTCTCTCTATCCCCACCCTCTCTATCCCCTTCCTCTCTATCCTCATCCTCCCTATCCCCACCCTCTCTCTATCCCCACCCTCTCTCTATCCCCATCCTCTCTCTATCCCCATCCTCTCTCTATCCCTATCCTCTCTATCCCCATCCTCTCTATCCCCACCCTCTCTCTATCCTCATCCTCTCTATCCCCACTCTCTCTCTATCCTCATCCTCTCTATCCCCACCCTCTCTCTATCCCCATCCTCTCTATCCCCACCCTCTCTATCCCCTTCCTCTCTATCCTCATCCTCTCTATCCCCATCCTCTCTCTATCCCCACCCTCTCTCTATCCCCATCCTCTCTCTATCCCCATCCTCTCTCTATCCCTATCCTCTCTATCCTCATCCTCTCTATCCCCACCCTCTCTCTATCCTCATCCTCTCTCTATCCCCACCCTCTCTCTATCCCCACCCTCTCTCTACATCCTCTCTCTATCCCCATCCTCTCTATCTCCACCCTCTCTCAATCCTCATCCTCTATCCCCACCCTCTCTATCCCCTTCCTCTCTATCCCAACCCTCTCTCTATCCCCACCCTCTCTCTATCCCCACCCTCTCTCTATCCCCATCCTCTCTCTATCCCTATCCTCTCTATCCCCACCCTCTCTATCCTCATCCTCTCTATCCCCACCCTCTCTCTATCCCCATCCTCTCTCTATCCCCATCCTCTCTATCCCCACCCTCTCTCTCTCCTCATCCTCTCTATCCCCATCCTCTCTCTATCCCCATCCTCTCTATCCCCATCCTCTCTCTATCCTCATCCTCTCTATCCCCATCCTCTCTCTATCCCCACCCTCTCTCTATCCCCTTCCTCTCTCTATCGTTCTTCCTTCTTTTACTCATACTTCTTTTCTCTTTTTCTAGCCATCATGTCCTTTCTGCTCGGTCTCTTTGATTTCCCTCAGACACCATGTTCACAGTGCAGTTTTCCTCGAGAGTGTTCTGTCTCATCATTTCCTGAGGGCCATCACAAATGGACCTGGGTGGATGGGGGTTAGGGGTGGGCGGAGGTTTCGGGTAACAGCAACTCGTGACTTTTTGCTTCGGGTTAAACGTCGATGTCTGAAAGTGAAGACGTGATGAGAGAGTGGGTGGCCACAGGTCAGGCGGCGCTGAGTCATGTCAGTGACAATGTAGAAACACCGACTTGCCGGAGCGGAGAGGGGGAGGGGCGTGGGCGGGTGAGGAGTTGAGGGGGGTGGGGAGGGGGGGTGAGGCGGTCTCCGGGCCTCACAGAATACCAAGGGTCAGGGTTTCACTGGGCATGTCAACATGGAATGAAATGTTTGACAGGCAGCTCTGGCCAACGGTAATGCACTGACGTTTGTCGTTGACTTGTGACTGCAAAACGAATGATACGCCCCACTTGCAACTGGAAAAGCCATGCCACACTCCTCTAGTGACCAGAAAAGCCATACCACACTCCACCAGTGACCAGAAAAGCCAGGCTGTACACTCCACTAGTGACCAGAGAAGCCATACCACACTCCACTAGTGACCAGAAAAGCCAGGCTGTACACTCCACTAGTGACCAGAGAAGCCATACCACACTCCACTAGTGACCAGAAAAGCCAGGCTGTACACTCCACTAGTGACCAGAAAAGCCATACCACACTCCACTAGTGACCAGAAAAGCCAGGCTGTACACTCCACTAGTGACCAGAAAAGCCAGGCTGTACACTCCACTAGTGACCAGAAAAGCCAGGCTGTACACTCCACTAGTGACCACAAAAGCCAGGCCATACACTCCTCTAGTGACCAGAAAAGCCAGGCTGTACACTCCACAAGTGTCCAGAAAAGCCATACCACACTCCACTAGTGACCAGAAAAGCCATACCACACTCCACAAGTGACCAGAAAAGCCATATCACACTCCTCTAGTGACCAGAAAAGCCATACCACACTCCACAAGTGACCAGAAAAGCCAGGCTATACACTCCACTAGTGACCAGAAAAGCCATACCACACTCCACAAGTGTCCAGAAAAGCCATACCACACTCCACTAGTGACCAGAAAAGCCAGGCTGTACACTCCACCAGTGACCAGAAAAGCCAGGCTGTACACTCCACTAGTGACCAGAAAAGCCATACCACACTCCACCAGTGACCAGAAAAGCCATACCACACTCCACCAGTGACCAGAAAAGCCAGGCTGTACACTCTACTAGTGACCAGAAAAGCCAGGCTGTACACTCCACTAGTGTCCAGAAAAGTCATACCACACTCCACTAGTGACCAGAAAAGCCAGGCTATACACTCCACTAGTGACCAGAAAAGCCAGGCTATACACTCCTTTAGTGTCCAGAAAAACCAGGCTGTACACTCTACTAGTGACCAGATACACCAGGCTGTACACTCCACTAGTGTCCAGAAAAGCCAGACTGTACACTCCACCAGTGACCAGAAAAGCCAGGCTATACACTCCAGCACTAAGTCAGAGGGACGACCTGTGACAACACACGTCCTTCATTACAGCCGTGCAGTCCATTCAGTCACGTGGGGACACTGGCCGTGTATTCATTGTCACGTGCAGGGCTCGTGCCTAGGAAGGTCAGTGACTGGTCACTGCACTGCGATCAATGACAGCTGAGCTGTGCGCTCAAGGCTCTGTCGGACTCACCCGTTTGACTCCAAAGACACGAGAGATAGAGGAAGGAAGTTCAGATTCAGGTCACTTCAGTTCAGCTCAAGGTAACTACAACGAGCCTGTGACTGCACACATTAATTTCCATGTGGATTAATAAAGTGTTTTTGAATTTTGAATTTGAATTTGATACTATCAACAGAAGGTGAGGGAATCGTCAAGTCAACTGTTCCGCGATCGACTTTTTTTCTTCTTCTTCTTTTTTTTTTTTTTTCTTTTTTTTTGTTGTCTTTTCTTTCCCAGCCAATGTGAGCACGACGTTGTGTGGCGTGTGACACAGCACACGTGGTGCTGACGTCACGTGACTGGTGCTGACGTCACGTGACTGTGGTGCTGACTGCACGTGCTTCTCTTCAGCAGGCATGGGGCGGGGTTTCTCCTCTTCACAGTCATCTAGTGTCGAAGGCGTGAAAGGTCAGGCAGTGGCCTTGGCATCTTCTTCCTGTTTTCAAACACACACACACACACACACACACACAGAGTTGAAATGTGATGATGACTCAATGACAGCCAGTGTCCCTGCACCAGGGAATGAAGACAATTCAGAGTATTCAGAAACAGTTCAGAGTAACGGCAGAGCACGAAGACAGCTCAGAGTAACGTCAGAGCACGAAGACAGCTCAGAGTAACGTCAGAGAACGAAGACAGCTCAGAGTAACGTCAGAGAACGAAGACAGCTCGGAGTAACATCAGAGAACGATGACAGCTCAGATTAACGTCAGAGAACGAAGACAGCTCAAAGTAACATCAGAGAACGAACGAATGAACAAACGATTGAACAAACGAATGAACGAACGATTGAAAGAAAAAAAAGAAAAAAACGAATGAACAAAACAAACGACAAACTGAATGACAAAACGGTTGACAAAACGGATGGCAAAACGAATGACAAAACGATTGACAAAGTGGATGACAAAACGGATGACAAAACAAATTACATTGACAAAACGGGTGACAAAAAGGATGACAAAACGATTGACAAAGTGGATGACAAAACGAATGACAAAACAAATTACATTGACAAAAAGGATGACAAAACGAATTGTAGTGACAAAACGGATGACAAAACGATTGACAAAGTGGATGACAAAACGAATGACAAAACAAATTACATTGACAAAATGGGTGACAAAAAGGATAACAAAACGAATTGCAGTGACAACAGGGATGACAAAACGGATGACATAACGAATTGCAGTGACAAAAAGGATGACAAAACGAATTGCAGTGACAAAAAGGATGACAAAACGGATGACAAAACGAATTGCAGTGACAAAAAGGATGACAAAACGGATGACATTGACAAAACGGATGACAAAACGAATTACGTTGACAAAACGGATGACATTGACAAAACGCATGACAAAACGAGTGATCAAACGAGTGAACGAACGAATGAACAAAACGAACACAGAATTTGGGAACTGAGAAAACAAACCCACAGATAAATGAATGCAACTTCATTGCATCTCACAGATGAAGGCACTGGCCACATCAAAAGCTTTCACGCACCGATGACTTACCGACAAACTGTCCACGTCGTCATTTCCCGTCATGCTCTGTGGTTTTAGTGTCCTTCCGCTTTGCCAGAGAAAGCCTTGAACATTAAGGACTCCTTGGAGAACATCTTTTATTCACCATCCTGCCGTGTGAGATGTTTTCTTTCTTTCTTTCTTCTGTCTTTTCTTTCTTTCTTGCTTTCTTTCTTTCTTTTTGTCTAAGGGAAAGTGAAATAAGCATGCATCTGTTGTTTTTGTGTGTGTTTTTGTTGTTGTTGTTGTTGTTGTTGTTTTTGTCAGTTTATTTCTTTGTTTGGTTTTTTGTTTGTTTGTTTTGGGTTTTTTTTTCATTGGCATCAAGCCATCAGGGCACAAAGAAAATGAAATGAAAATATTGCAAAAATAGCAAAGGGTTGTGTGAGTACAGACATGTCATCCAAACACTATAAAATGCATACATAAGCACACACACACACACACACACACACACACACACACACACACACACACAAAGAAAATGAAATGAAAATATTGCAAAAATAGCAAAGGGTTGTGTGAGTACAGACATGTCATCCAAACACTATAAAATGCATACATAAGCACACACACACACACACACACACACACACACACACACACACACACACACACACACACACACACACACACACACACATAATCATTTACTTGCGTTACACAATGATAGAGCAATATAAAATATACACGCACATTATACACATACTTTCTATGAGAGAGAGAGAGAGAGAGAGAGAGAGAGAGAGAGAGAGAGAGAGAGAGAGAGAATACACACACATACAATTCTGTGCGCGCGCACTCACCCACGCACGCACTCACATTGTGTTTGGAACTGCGGAAGCGAATCCTTTCGGCCTTCGTCAATTGGAATTTCATTTGACAATGCTCTCTGTGCTAATCTGCTTATGTTCGGGAGAGTCGACGGCACTTCCAGGAACCTGGTTGACTGTCCGCTTCATTGATTGATTCTCAGGCTATGGTGCTTTACATCTTAGTTTGCGTTTCTTGCTGCTATCTTGAGGTAAGGAGAGACTCTTCCTCCTGAGTTATTAGTGTAAATAGGTATCAGGTGAAGAACACACACACACACACACACACACACACACACACACGCACGCACGCACGCACGCATGCATAGACAGACAGACAGAGACAGAGAAACTTAGGGTCAGGGGCAAAGAGATAATGAGGTATTATTTTAGTCAGGGTCAGGGACAAAGAGATAAGGAGGCATTGTTTCAGCCAGAGTCAAGGACAAAGAAAAAAAGAAGTATTATTTCAGCTAGAGTCAGGAACAAAGAGATAAGGAGGCATTATTTCAGCCAGGGTCAGAGACAAAGAGATAAGGAGGTATTATTTCAGCCAGGGTCAGAGACAAAGAGATAATGAGGTATTATTTCAGCCAGGGTCAGAGACAAAGAGATAATGAGGTATTATTTCAGCCAGGGTCAGGGACAAAGAGATAATGAGGTATTATTTCAGCTAGAGTCAGAGACAAAGAGATAAGGAGGTATTATTTCAGCCAGGGTCAGAGACAAAGAGATAAGGAAGTATTGTTTCAGCCAGAGTCAAGGACAAAGAAAAAAAAAGAAGTATTATTTCAGCAAGGTTCATGGACAAAGAGATAAGGAGGCATTGTTTTAGATGCACGAAAGGATGATTGGAAGAACACGAAAAATAAATCAAACCAATATTTGAAATAAGTTGTTTTTATGGGTTTTTTTCATGTGTGCCTCATGGTTCTTCTCTCTCTCTCTCTCTCTCTCTCTCTCTCTCTCTCTCTCTCTCTCTCTCTCTCTCTCTCTCTGTGTGTGTGTGTGTGTGTGTGTGTGTGTGTGTGTGTGTGTGTGTGTGTGTGTGTGTGTGTGTGTGTGTGTGTGTGTGTGGAAACGTTTCATTTCAAACTGATTGAAAGCAGAACGAAGGGACGGAGACAGAGGCGGAAAAAGAAGGAACGACAACTGACTGCTGCTTTGAAAAGGGGCGACAACTGCCTCCTTCCTGCATGATGGATTGTCGGCACAGGAGAAAAAGCACAGTAAAAAAAACGGACGCAGTAAAAGTATGGTATTGCACATAGTGACAACAAGGCATTTCACACTCTGAAATGAGAGCTTTTGACACACTGAAATGAGAGCTTTTCACACACTGAAAGGAGGGCGTTGCACACACTGAAATGAGGACTTTTCACTCACTGAAATGAGAGCTTTTCACACACTGAAATGAGGACTTTTCAGTCACTGAAATGAGAGCTTTCCACACACTGAAATGAGGGCTTTTCACACACTGAAATGAGGGCTTTTCACACACTGAAATGAGTGCTTTTCACACACTGAAATGAGGGCTTTTCACACACTGAAATGAGGGCTTTTCACACACTGAAATGAGGGCTTTTCACTCACTGAAATGAGGGCTTTTCACACACTGAAAGGAAGGCTTTTCACACACTTAAAGGAGGGCTTTTCATGTACCGAAAATCAAAACGGTTGTTTGCCGTTGGGAGTTCCGCCCGCTGTCTTTACGGAAGGGAGGTAATATGCACCACTGACATTGAATGCAGTGACGCCCATTCACTGTCAAGGCCACGGGTCCTGTCACGTGTTGTGTGACGTCACGGGCACTGACCGACATGCAGTCATCACGTGTCTATGGGGGACAATTCACAGAAAGGGGAACAACATGTACGCAAACACAAACACAAACTGAACAGGAAAAAAAAATGTTTAAAAGAAGCGAAATCAAGCGAAAAGATAACTATCAGGTATTCAGAGCGCACTGTGACTGTGACATGACGTCAACAGGTGTGGGTGAATCTATGTTCCAGCGTTTGGAAATGTCAGCCATGTCTGTCGACTGCAGCGAAGAGTTCCGAGATATTTACATTGACGCAGAAAGAACGGTGAGGCCCAAGCTTGTCCTTTAAAGGAACCAGTTGTGTTACAATCTGGTTCGGCCTTCTTGTCCACTTGAAGGAACCAGTGATGCTACAATCTGGTTGGCCTTCTTCGCCACTTGAAGAAACCAGTGATGCTACAATCTGGTTCGGCCTTCTTCGCCACTTGAAGGAACCAGTGATGCTACAATCTGGTTCGTCCTTTTTCGCCACTTGAAGGAACCAGTTGTCCTACAATCTGTGATATGACGTCAATAGGTGTGGGTGAATCTATGTTCCAGCGTTTGGAAATGTCAGCCATGTCACTTGAAGGAACCAGTTGTGCTACCGGCCTTCTTCGCCACTTGAAGGAACCAGTGATGCTACAATCTGGTTCGGCCTTCTTCGCCACTTGAGGAACCAGTTGTGCTACAATCTGGTTCGGAATTCTTCGCCACTTGAAGGAACCAGTTGTCCTACAATCTGTGATATGACGTCAATAGGTGTGGGTGAATCTATGTTCCAGCGTTTGGAAATGTCAGCCATGTCACTTGAAAGAAGCAGTTGTGCTACAATCTGGTTCGGCCTTTTTCGCCACTTGAAGGAACCAGTAATGCTACAATCTGGTTCGGCCTTTTTCGCCACTTGAAGGAACCAGTGATGCTACAATCTGGTTCGGCCTTTTTCGCCACTTGAAGGAACCAGTTATGCTACAATCTGGTTCGGCCTTTTTCGCCACTTGAAGGAACCAGTTGTGCTACAATCTGGTTCGGAATTCTTCGCCACTTGAAGGAATCAGTTGTGCTACAATCTGGTTCGGCCTTTTTCGCCACTTGCTTCTTGCTTTTATTCCTTTCTTTCGATGTAAATCAAGAGTCATTCTTTGTTTATCGGTTGTTGTTGTTGTGGTGGTGGTGGTGGTAGTAGTGGTTCACGTGTTTGTTTTCTTCCTGTGGAAAAAGGGAAAGAGAAGTGGAAAGAGAAGAAGAAAAGGAAGAAGACGAAGAGGAAAAAGAAGACAAAGGAGAAGTGGAGGAGGAGAAGAAGAAAGGATAGACGAGAGAAAAAGGAGAGAAGAAGAAGAAGAAGAAGAAAATATGACACAGTAGGGTTCAGACCAGACTGCTGTGAAAAACAAATATCCAATTCAGTTCTGTTTTCTCTCTCCTTTTGTTTTATTTCTTTGTGCCGTCTTCTTCTTTTCTCATATTTTCTTTTTCATCTTCCTTTCTTTCTCTCTTTCTTTTTTCTTCTTTCTTTCTTTGTGTACTTTTCTTTTCTTATCGTATGTGGAATCATCCATTTTAAAAAAAAATCGTTTCGTTGTTTGCATGCTATGCTTGCTGGAAACTTCGGAAATCAGAAACCGGAAATCTATTTTCTTGTGATTATCTTAACTTAAGCCAATAAATTAGTTAGTGGTGGATGGGTGAGAGAAAGAGGAAAAACAGAGAAAGAGAGGGACACACACACACACACACACACACACACACACACACACACACACACACACACACACACACAATTTCAATGCTTGTCTGTACATAACGCTTTCCTCTTCCATTTTTCTATTTTCTCTCCCACCCCCCACCCCCCCACAGCCCTCTCCCCGTGAACTAATCATGTTCATTGATCAATGAATAGTACTGATCACCATTACCATATGTGAACTGTAATGATCACCATCATAATGTCAGTGTGATGACGTCAGTGTGATGACGCTGAAGTGATGACGTCATTCCTGGTTTGTTTCGATATTAATGGATTATGATTCTCTCTCTCTCTCTCTCTCTCTCTCTCTCTCAGCTTGCTTTCAGCTTTGACATTACCATATTGTAGTGCAGGAAGCATCTCTGTATGTATGACATTGGATCTATATCTCCGCACAGCACATGTGCGCGCGCACGAACACACACACACACACACTCTCTCTCTCTCTCTCTCTCTCTCTCACACACACACACACACACACACACACACACACACACACACACACACACACACACACACACACACACATAGAAACCGCACACAACGAACCAAAAACTCAACAAAACCACCACGACACCACTAATTTCACACACACACACACACACACACACACAAACACACACGAGGAAACGAGCACATACTCATGATTGAACTTGTGTGTGCATGCTCACAGGTTCTCGCACGCGCGTGGAGGAGTGTTCAAGCATGCATGTGCGCGTGTGAAAAAGGGGTTAAGTCAGGGCTAATCAGTAAAGTGTTTGCTTCATTGAAATTCTGTGTGAAGTTGGCAGTTTGACACTTTTGTTCTCCCATCGATTTCAGGACCTTTCTCAACTGCTGTGTTTCTCAGCCTGGTCTCAGCACAGGGCAGGTGGGGAAGGAAAACATGCGAGAAGTCAAAACAAACACTAGCTGCTCTAGGTTATACATATAATGGCTGGTTTGGTTTACCTGTCAACGAGCAGTCTCTCAGGATGTTCATGGAAATTCTGTAAGACCAGGGGAGTCAGTCGCTGAACCTCAGCTGGCACCGATCTCTTCCCCCATCCCATGTTCCCCATACCCCATCTCAAGCTACCCTGTTGTCACGCCAGCCACCCGCAGCCGCCTCAACCACCCACATCGTCAGCCACCCGCATCGTCAGCCACCTGCATCGTCAGCCACCCGCATCACCACCTCAGCCCCTCCAGGCACGGGCACGACACCTGGTACAGCAACGCATCCTGCGGCGTGCTGCTCGCCAGTGGAGGCGCGAGGACCTTCCCAGAAATTGGGACTTTCCACCCCCGTGGGAACCACGTCCACAGCCAGCATTTCTTAACCAGAATCTAACCCCTGCACAACTCTTTGACTTGTTTCTAGATGATGACGTCGTTGACCAGACCAGTCTCTATGCCTCAAGAGATAAGGGAAATCACGTATTTGTAACTACAAGGGACGAGTTCCGCAAGTTTGTGGCCATTCTGCTGACACCCGGGTACAGTCAGCTTCCACGGAGAAACATGTACTGGGAGCGGAACACAGACGTGCACAACTCTGCTGTGTCCAGTTTGAACCCGAGGGGCATGCTTATGGGCGTCTAGGTCTTGGTGGAACTGTGGTCACAGACCTCATCTCACAACTTCCGGACCTTTCCTTTCACCGGACCTTCGATAACTCTTTCACTTCTCCTCACCTGATCAGTGAGGTGGCTGCTGTGTGGATCGGGGCTACAGGAACTATCAGAAGGAACAGACTGGAACAGTGCTCGCTGCAAGATGCTGGGCAGTTTGGCAGACGAGCGAGGTTCACATGACGTTTGTCACGACAGACATAGCGACCTGATGGTTCTGCAGCGGAATGACAACAGTGTTGTGACTCTGGCAACCAGCTGCGATCCAGCTCATCCACTGGCTCGTGTCGGATGCTGGTCACGAAGAGGTCAGTTCACGCACATCAACCAACCCAAGACGATCCGTGTCTACAAGACTACGATGGGTGGAGTTGACAGAGCTGACCAGAACATCAATGCTTACAGGATTTCCTTGCGCACCATGAAATGGTGGTGGCCGTTCTTTGCGCAGTGCGTGGAAATCGCCATGCAAAATTCCTGGCTTCTCTACAGAAGAACACCAGCTCTCAACGCAGGGCCTCTGACCTCCTTGGCTTTCGACGTCATATTGTGAAGGTCTACCTGCTGCGTCTCACTGCCATAGACATCCGTGCTCCACAGCCCGCAGTGCAGCAGGCAGCAGTTGGAAGAGTTCCTGATGAAATCAGGTTCGACGGTGTTGGTCATTTCTCACAGTCCTCTGAAACAAACAGGTGCTGCGTGCATTGTTCAAAGAACACCAAGAGAATCTACTTGAAGTGCAGAATTGGGCTGCACAACAAATGTTTCAATCCATTTCATGGCATCAACTGACTGAGCTGTGACACAGGAGACCTGAGAACATGCTGAGTTCAGAAATAGTGACAAAAGAATGTCAAGCCATGAATGGTTAAGTTCAACAACGTGTATTACACTTGTATTGTGTTGCCTCAATGTTTGAGTCTGATGGACAAACATTGCATAGTCTCACGTAGCCATGCATGCTCCAAGAGTGCATCACCATGAGAAAAACCCCTTCCCTCTCGTAGCCAGGCACGCTCCAAGCGTGCACATAAAAAAATATAATTAAAAAACAAAAAACAACAACAAAAAAAAACACTCAACAAATCCTATTTTTTTCTATTTCTCTAGAATATCAGTTTTTTTGGGTTGCTTTTGCAACAGAAATTCTCCAAAAGTTTGTAGGATTTCACCCCCAAAAAATACATATTAAGGAAATCTAAAGTTCTTCAAAGCTGAAGTAATGGAGAGAAAGCAGGCTGCATTTTATCTGAAATCAAAGAAGGAAACAGACAGTGAAGACAGCTTCAAAGATAGACCCAACTCACATAAAGAGGTAAAAACAAACAACAACACAATGGCGAATGTGATGGATGCCATCATATCAATGTGTGCACGCCTATTTTAAGTGCAAGGCACAATTGTTTATTTATACTTTCAGTTTTGTTTCGATGCCTTTTCGAAACATGCATTGCAAAACGTCACACCGTCAAAGTGAGAAAAAAGTGATTTGGGAATATATTTCACTGTAGTATTTTAGCGCAGATAGAATATTGTTATAGCATAATACTACTTGGTTTTTAACTTGATTGTAAGATCGTATATTATTGTCAAGGTCTTTAGAAGTCATTTCTGTTAATGTCAAGGACAAAATAATATTATGTTAGGTTTCGTTTGGATGGATGATATATGTTGTGATAAAAGATGCGATAGGAAGAAGCTAGGGTTAATACTATTGTTGCAATTTCTATGAGTTAACAATAATGAATTCTTAACTGATAAATAATATTTAATAACCCGAGAGCATGCGTTTTGAAAAGGGGTGAGATGTGAATGAATGCAATCATAAATTGTTTTTATTCGTGAAAACGGTGCACTACAAAGACAGCTTCAAAGATCGACCCAACTCACGTAAAGAGGTAGCAACGAACAACACAATGAAGACAGCTTCAAAGATAGACCCAACTCACATAAAGAGGTAGCAACAAACAACACAATAAAGACAGCTTCAAAGATAGACCCAACTCACATAAAGATGTAACTACAAACAACAACACAATGAAGACAGTTTCAAAGATAGACCCAACTCACATAAAGAGGTAACAACAAACAACAACACAATGAAGACAGCTTCAAAGATAGACCCAACTCACATAAAGAGCTAACAACAAACAACAACAACAGCAATAACGATGAAAACAACAGCAACAACAACCACAACAACAACAGCAGACGTCAGAGAAAGCTCATTTCACAGCTTCAATTGAGAAATGAACAAATGAATTGTAAAAGCTGTGAAAACAGGCATTCGATGCATGTGCAGAGCGGCTCACGAAAAACACGCACTTCTGGCAAAATGATTTATGTTACGACGCGATTTTATTTGGGAAGGGGTGGGGGGGTGGGGAGCAGTTTGAAAATGCACACCGTCCCATTTCAAACTCTGAGCAGTATGTTTCTGTTTAATTACTAAGAAGTGCAGTTAGAAAGCATCAGCTGGTGAGATGAGAGGGGAGGACGTGAGAAAAAAAGAAGGTCCACGAGCCGTTCTGTGACCACCAGCATGTCTGGATTCCTACATGCAGCAGTGTAAACAGTCATTGCTGTGGAGTTCATGTAGCATTATGGATGGCAGCCTTCAGGAAATGAAGTTCATGTCAGCTGCTTTCCCCCCCCCCCACAGACCCCCTAACCCCCCCCCCTCTCTCTCTCTCTTTCTGCCCCACTCTCCTTCCTTCTCCCTCTCTCTCCCTCATTGGTGGATAGTGTTAATATGCACTTACCCCACACATTACCAAGCCGATCAACAACGGTACTCTCACACAATGTGAACTCTGAGAAACAGACAAACAGACCGTGAGACAAACAGACCGTGAGACAGGCAGACAAACAGACCGTGAGGCAGGCAGGCAAACAGACCGTGAGACAAACAGACCGTGAGAAAGGCAGACAAACAGACCGTGAGACAAACAGACCGTAAGACAGGCAGACAAACAGACAGTGAGTGAGACAGGCAGACAAACAGACAGTGAGTGAGACAGGCAGACAAACAGACAGCGAGTGAGACAGGCAGACAAACAGACGTTAATAACGAACTGAGCGATGGGGAAAGAAAGAGAGAGGGAAAGAGGGAGTGAGACAGAAACAGAGAGACACAGCACAGACACCGGGCCATGACTTGGGACACGGAAACAGGCCTCAGTCCTTAACAGGGGGGGTCACTCTGGTAGAGGAGGACACCGGAAAACTCTTCATCGTTGGAGGAAAGAAACGGGGTTTTAGTGGTGTGCACAAAAAAAACAAAAAAACAACAAAAAAAAACCCAGAGAGGGGAAATGAACATGCGCATTTTGTTTTGCTATGTTTGCTTTGCTGTGTGTGTGTGTGTGTGTGTGTTTGCTTGCTTGCTCGCGCGTGCGTGTAAATGCGCTTGTGCGCACGCGCGCGCATACATGTTGTGCGCTGTTTGTTGTGTTTGAGAAAGAGAGGAAGTAAGAAGGGAAGACAAACAACGTGTGTTTCACCACGTCTATATTTCCCAAGATCTATATCCCCCAGGTCTGTGCCCCCCAGATCTATGTTCCACTATATCTATATTTCCCAAGGTCTATGTCCCCCAGGTCTATGTTCCATTATGTCTATATTCCCCCATGTCTATATTCCCCCAGGTCTATGTTCCACTATGTCTATATTTCCCCAGGTCTATGCTCCACTTTGTCTATACTCACCCAGGTCTATGTTCCACTTTGTGTTCCCCAGGTCTATGTTCCACTATGTCTATATTCCCCTAACTAGGTAAGTGTGGAGTGTTGGCCTAAAGGTAACGCGTCCGCCTAAGAAGCGAGAGAAACTGAGCACGCTGGTTCGAATCACGGCTCAGTCGCCAATATTTTCTCCCCCTCCACTAGATTTTTGAGTGGTGGTCTGGACGCTAGTCATTCGGATAAGACAATAAACCTAGGTCCCGTGTGCAGCATGCACTTAGCGCACGTAGAAGAACCCACGGCAACAAAAGGTTGTTTCTGGCAGAATTCAACAGAAAAATCCACTTCGATAGGAAAAACAAATAAAACTGCACGCAGGAAAAAATACAAAAAAATGGGTGGCGCTCTCAGTGTAGCGACGCGCTCTCCCTGGGGAGAGCAACCCGAATTTCACACACAGAAATCTGTTGTAAAAAAAAAGAAAAGAAAGATAAATACAAATTCAGCTCAGCTCCCAAAATATTCAGGTTAGAGCGTCTGCAGCGCCACAGCGATGTCAGTGTTGTCAGTGATGACAGTGATGCGAGTGACGTCAATGATGAGAGTTATGTCAATGATGGCAGTGATGTCAGTGATGACAGTTATGTCCAAGGATGATAGTGATGCCAATGATGTCAGTGATGACAGTAATGTCCAATGATGACAGTGATGTCCAATGATGCCAGTGATGTCAGTGATGCCAGTCATGTCATTGGTGTCAATGATGGCAGTGATGACAATGATGTCAGTGATGCCAGTCATGTCGGTGATGTCAGTGAAGTCAGTTAATGCCCTCAATCCGTTCCGTCCCGGGCAGGCTGATGAATCATTGCTCCAATCACTTCAGCTCAGCGTCTCTCTTTTTGTCACTTTGATCACTGCATCCCATGTCCAGTGACAAATTGACAGTGGGCCCTCTCTGTCTTCGCCCCTCCAAGTCACACACACACACACACACACACACACACACACACACCCACACACACACACACACACACACACACACACACACACACACACACGCGTGCACAGACATACACACACACGCGCGCGCACGCACGCACACACACACATACACCACACACACACACACACACACACACACACACACACAGATTGGAACATCTTCATTGAAAACAAAAGGAACACAAAAGCAGTTTGTACCATTTTCCAGATCTTCCTTCGCACGCCACTAAAATCCAATTTCTCTCCACTGACGGCGCAGAGATTTCCGGTGGCGCCCCCTGGCGGCAGATCAAGGCAGGGTTCAAAGGGAGCTCACCCCCCGTTTGGCTCAATTACGTTGTAAAGGCCGCTTCCCTCTGAGCCAGCATGGACCCACGCTGCTCCTTATTCCTTGTTACCTCCCCTGGTGGTGTCCTTTTGCTGTCTGTCTGCTGTCTGTCTGTCTGTCTGCTGTCTGTCTGTCTGTCTCTCTGTCCTTGTTTGTACCTCCCCTGGTGGTGTCCTTTTGCTATCTGTCTGTCTGTCTGTCCTTGCTTGTACCTCCCCTGGTGGTGTCCTTTTGCTGTCTGCTGTCTGTCTGTCTGTCTGTCTGTCTGCTATCTGTCCTTGTTTGTACCTCCCCTGGTGGTGTCCTTTTGCTGTCTGTCTGTCTGTCCTTGTTTGTACCTCCCCTGCTGGTGTCCTTTTGCTGTCTGTCTGTCCTTGTTTGTACCTCCCCTGGTGGTGTCCTTTTGCTGTCTGTCTGTTTGTCCTTGTTTGTACCTCCCCTGGTGGTGTCCTTTTGCTGTCTGTCTGTCTGTCTGCTATCTGTAATTGTTTGTACCTCCCCTGGTGGTGTCCTTTTGCTGTCTGTCTGTCCTTGTTTGTACCTCCCCTGGTGGTGTCCTTTTGCTGTCTGTCTGTCTGTCCTTGTTTGTACCTCCCCTGCTGGTGTCCTTTTGCTGTCTGTCTGTCCTTGTTTGTACCTCCCCTGGTGGTGTCCTTTTGCTGTCTGTCTGTCTGTCCTTGTTTGTACCTCCCCTGGTGGTGTCCTTTTGCTGTCTGTCCTTGTTTGTACCTCCCCTGCTGGTGTCCTTTTGCTGTCTGTCTGTCTGTCTGCTATCTGTAATTGTTTGTACATCTCCTGGTGGTGTCCTTTTGCTGTCTGTCTGTCCTTGTTTGTACCTCCCCTGCTGGTGTCCTTTTGCTGTCTGTCTGTCTGTCTGTCTGCTATCTGTAATTGTTTGTAGTAGTACATCTCCTGGTGGTGTCCTTTTGCTGTCTGTCTGTCCTTGTTTGTACCTCCCTTGGTGGTGTCCTTTTGCTGTCTGTCTGTCTGTCTGTCCTTGTTTGTACCTCCCCTGGTGGTGTCCTTTTGCTGTCTGTCCTTGTTTGTACCTCCCCTGGTGGTGTCCTTTTGCTGTCTGTCTGTCTGTCTGCTATCTGTAATTGTTTGTACATCTCCTGGTGGTGTCCTTTTGCTGTCTGTCTGTCCTTGTTTGTACCTCCCCTGGTGGTGTCCTTTTGCTGTCTGTCTGTCTGTCTGCTATCTGTAATTGTTTGTAGTAGTACATCTCCTGGTGGTGTCCTTTTGCTGTCTGTCTGTCCTTGTTTGTACCTCCCTTGGTGGTGTCCTTTTGCTGTCTGTCTGTCTGTCATTGTTTGTACCTCCCCTGGTGGTGTCCTTTTGCTGTCTGACTGTCTGTCCTTGTTTGTACCTCCCCTGGTGGTGTCCTTTTGTTGTCTGTCAGTCTGTCTGTCTGTCTGTCCTTGTTTGTACCTCCCATGGTGGTGTCCTTTTGCTGTCTGTCTGTCTGCTATCTGTCCTTGTTTGTACCTCCCATTGTGGTGTCCCTTTTGCTGTCTGTCTGTCTGTCTGCTATCTGTCCTTGTTTGTACCTCCCATGGTGGTGTCCTTTTGCTGTCTGTCTGTCTGTCTGTCTGCTATCTGTCCTTGTTTGTACCTCCCATGGTGGTGTCCTTTTGCTGTCTGTCTGTCTGTCCTTGTTTGTACCTCCCCTGGTGGTGTCCTTTTGCTGTCTTTCTGTCTGTCTGTCTGTCTGTCTATCTATCCTTCCATATATATATTATTACCAAGCCTATGACTTTAGCCAGTATTATGTAGTGCAGACCCTGTTCAGGTTGGAGTCTGGTTGGGAAAAAAAGCACACCAGTGCTTATTCATTATCCTTGAAAATGTCTTCTTCTTCTCCTCCTCCTCTTCCTCTCCCCCCCCCCCCTCTCTCTCTCTCTCTCTCTCTCTCTCTCTCATAACATCCCTGTGCTTCATTATGCGTCGTCCTTTGAGACATGAAGAGTAAAGAGAAGAGAAGAAAGAGAAACATGAAAAGTCGTTTATTGTCCACATAGCAATACAGCCCTCAGGACAAGGGGGGATATCATATTAAGCATATTGTTGCACCTCTTGAATGGTTCTAACATCACACACACACACACACGCACAAAATACATACTTAATAATGTACGCACTCACATGCGTACAGATACATACATGAAACGTGCGGTTAAATGTGGATCATCATTGGATTAGTTGTCATTTTGTTCCATTATCTTTTTTCTCACAAGCATTGCTTCTGCTATGAATCTAGCTAGAGCTTTCAAAGAGTTTTCATTATCATTCGAAATAATACTCACAACATGATTGTGACTCGGATTACCAAAGAGAGAATTTATCATACTACAATTTTTTCGTTTATCGTCGTATGCGGTACAATGAAAGAGAAAGTGAATTTCATCTTCCATCGCACTCGCGCACGACGGACACACATTATTCGCATCTTCTTCGCTGGAAAACCAATGGTTGAATGTTTTAGTCCACTCACTCTCAGTCTGAACCTGAAGAGGCTATCCCTATGCCATTTATTTGTTACACATGATAAATATTTTTCTGCCTGAAAGACGCTTTTAAAGGAATAAAACCACCTGTATTTATCGTTAGCTTCTAAGTGTGAATGCCAGTTTTGCTTATAGCATGAGATAAGCCTGTCTTTAATTTCACTTACGAAACCATGTTCATATCCAACCCCTTGACTCAACCAAACTATACCAAACCCATTCTCACTCAGTAATTTATGAATGCTCGATACCCAATTAAACTGACCAGATTCATGTTTTGATAGGAGCATTTCATAGGCCTGTCTACATAGTCGCGACATCGGTAAAGCAGTGAGTTTTAACCAGTATTTAATGCATTTTATATATGTTCTGATATATAGCGAATATCTTCCAGTTTCCCCATAGACAAATTTATTAGATGTATGCAAAGGAACACAAAGGAATCTTTTTATTGCAAAAGTATGCACTTTTTCAATCTGCTTACAATCTTCGTGTAACCCCCAAATTCCAGCTGCATAAGTTAAGAGTGGTTCTATCTGTGTATCAAACCTTTTCCAAAACAGATTTATGTCCATAGTCTTAAGTTTTTTAAGAGACTTCTGTATTTCCATGACCCCCCTTTTCCCTTTTCTACAGACTTCTGACAAAGCTATACTAATACTTAATGTTGTTGTGAAAACCATTCCCAAATACTTATACGAATTTGTAACCTTTAGTTCTTCACTTCCGTAAAACCATCTTTCTCTAATTGCTAAATGACCCCCTTTTCTAAATACCATGACATTCGTTTTTTCAAGATTAACAGTCAATTGCAATCGGTCAGCTTCTCGTCTAAGACTAGTTGATTGTGGAGACCAATAACCGTATCAGATAGCAATATTACATCATCAGCGAATAGTAACAGAAATATTTCAACTGCACCGGGAATTAATTGTATACCATGTTTACCAGTTCGGGATAATTCAACGGCTAACTCATTGATGAAGAAGGAAAATAGCAGGGGGCTAAGCATGCAACCCTGCTTTACTCCTCTGGGACAATTGAAATAATCACTGTAACAACATTTATCACGCACAAAAGATAACACACTGTCATAAATACTAAGAGAAGAAAGAGAGAGGGGGGTAGAGAGAGGGGTGGGGGAGGGGCACAGAGAGAGAGAGATAGAAAATATGACAACAGAGAGAGAGAGAGGGAGACAGACAGGGAGACAGAGAGAAGGCCAACGGAAAAGAAAGGAAAGAAGAAAGACAAGGGAGAACGACTGGCAGGAAGGAAGAAGTGCCTATTGGCATACCACTGGCTCTCTCCTTGGTTCTTGGTCCTTGGGCCGCGCCATGGGCCCTGTGGAATCCTTCAGTGTTCGTGACAACAATGCTTCATGGACAACAATGCTTCATGGACAACACAACAATGCCTCACGGACAACAATGCTTCATCCCCTCACTCTTTGCAAGGTGCAAAACGCCACCACAGCCACGTTCAGTCAGGGTTGTCTTTTTTTTTTTCCCTACAAAGCGCTGACTGTCCTTTTCATGCACTGCCCGACTGGCTGAACGGGGAAGGGAGCAGTTTGTTTCAGTGCTTGTGCTGTGTTCTCTGCTGTCTCATATCGACACAGTATACATCAGTGTGTTATCGGTGTGTCATATCAACACAGTATACATCAGTGTGTCATATCAACACAGTATACATCAGTGTTCTACGAACATCATGCTTTGTGGGGTTCAACAAATGTATTTTGTGGGGTTCTATGAACATCATGGTTTGTTGGTTTTGGGGGGGATTGGGGGGTGTTCTACAAACACCCTGTTTTGTGGGGTTCTATAAATGTGTTTTGTGGGGTTCTACAAACATGCTTTGTGGGGTTCTATGCACATTATGTTTTGTGGGGTTCTATAAATGTGTTTTGTGGGGTTCTACAAACATGCTTTGTGGGGTTTTATAAATGTGATTCGTGTGGTTCGATAAGCATCATGCTTTGTGGGATTCTATAAACATGCTTTGTGGAGTTTTATAAACATCATGCTCCGTGGGGTTCCATGAACATCATGTTTTGTGGGGCTCTATAAATATGATTCGTGGAGTTCTTTTAACAATATGCTTTGTGGGGTTCTATAAACATAATGTTTTGTGGTGTTCTATAACATTATGCTTTGCGGGGTTCTGTGAACAACATTATTGTGGGGTTCTATATACATCATGTTTTGTGGGGTTCTATGAACGTCATGCTTTGCGGGGTTCTATGAACAACATTCTTGTGGGGTTCTTTAAACATAATGCTTTGCGGGGTTCTATGAACATCATGCTTTGCGGGGTTCTATAAACATCATCCTTTGTGGGGTTCTATAAACATCATCCTTTGCGGGGTTCTATAAACATCATCCTTTGTGGGGTTCTATAAACATCATGCTTTGCGGGGTTCTATAAACATCATCCTTTGTGGGGTTCTATAAACATCATGCTTTGCGGGGTTCTATAAACATCGTGTAAGGTTATGCTACACACAGCTACACCGCAAGGAAACGTAGCGCTACTTACTGCTACACCTCAAGGAAACGTAGTGCTGCACACTGCTGTACCTCAAGGAGACGTAGCGCTACTTACTGCTACATCACAAGGAAACGTAGTGCTGCACACAGCTACACCACAAGGAAATGTAGCGCTACTTACTGCTACTTTACAAGGAAACGTAGTACTGCACACTGCTACGCCTCACGGAAACGTAGTGCTTCACACTGCTACATCATAAGGGAATGTAGCGCTACACACTACTATGTGTACTGCAGAGCGACTCATTTGCACAATCTGAACGCCTCCCTGCTTTCTGTTCAAAACACTCATTTTCCTCGTACTTTGCGATTGGGGGATTGGGGGATAACAATGAATGGAGTCATAATAAGTGTGGGATGTTCTGCCCATGGTTCACAATGTACCACGTCCTGGTAGTCATCATGTTTTGTGTCGGTGGACTGAATATAGAGATATGGATATAGTCCTCTTGGGTTGGAACAAAACACAGCCTTGAAGAAATGGGTGGAAATGATGACAACCATCGTGAAGGAGATAATGGAAAAGTGGGGTGGGGGAAGAGTAGGAGGAGGAGGAAGAAGGAAAAGAGGAGGAGGAAGATAGAAGAAGAAGAAGATGATGATGATGATGACGCCGACAATTTTGAAGGTAGCGAGAAGAGGGGCCATGAAAACCGTCCCGTTTCCAACGTGTTGTCGTTCTATTTCCAACGTGTTATCGTTCTATTTCCAACGTGTTGCTGTTCTATTTCCGACGTGTTGCCGTTCTGTTCCCGACGTGCTGTCGTTCTATTCCCAACGTGTTGTCGTTCACGTTGCCGTTCTATTCCCAACCTGTCGCCGTTCTATTGCCGTTCTATTCCCAACGTGTTGCCGTTCTATTCCCAACGTGTTGCCGTTCTGTTTGTGATTTCCCCCACATGGTCAGAGGGGAGGCAGTGGAGCCAGAAACTGTGACAGCCTGAAGACGGCATGTGGCAGCCAAGCAGAAAATGGACTGATCCGCCATGAAAGGAAATGACAATGTCGCTTCACCCCTAACCCTGATGGCCAGACCTTGAAAAGAACGAGGGGAAAAGGGGGGGGGAAGGGAAAGGAGGGGGAAAGATGGGGGGGCGGTGGGGTGAGAAGAAGAAGAAGAACGAAAATAACAAGAAAATAAGGAAGGTAAAAATAAAATCAAGAAATACAAGGAGGAGGAAGAAGAGAAGAACAACAACAACAGCAACACAACAACAACAACAACAACAACAACAACAAAGCGAAGAAGAACAGAAAAAAATCACCAACGGAAGGAATGGAAGAGAAACATGAAAGAGAAGAACGAAGAGGATGAAGAGGAATAGAAAAAAAAAAATTTTTAAATGGAGAGAAGACAAAGAACCAACCGGAGAAGGAAAATGAAAATGCATCACCGACGATGACAGGAAAAAGCAATAAAGAAAAAAAAAACAAATACATCAACATCATCAACAGCAACAGCCAACAACAAGGTAAAGCGAAAAGGAAGAAAGTAAAGAGAAAGTTGAAGTCCATTAACTGGTCAGACATGAATTGATCAGACATTATTTGATCGGACAGGCTTATTGCTTCACAAACCATTGAAGTCCATGAACTGGTCAGACAGGAATTGATCAGACAGGCTTATTGCTTCACAAACCAATGAAGTCCATTAACTGGTCAGACAGGAATTGATCAGACAGGCTTATTGCTTCACAAACCATTGAAGTCCATTAACTGGTCAGACAGGAATTGATCAGACAGGCTTATTGCTTCACAAACCATTGAAGTCCATTAACTGGTCAGACATGAATTGATCAGACATTATTTGATCAGGCTTATTGCTTCACAAACCAATGAAGTCCATTAACTGGTCAGACAGGAGTTGATCAGACAGGCTTATTGCTTCACAAACCAGTGAAGTCCATTAACTGGTCAAACAGGAATTGATTAGACGGGCTTCACAAACCAATGCATCTGATCCAAAACCAACAAAGGAAACACATGTCAACAAAACATAGTGACAGTGAAACATATTCAGCCACGGTGACATGGGAAAACCAATCATTGTTATCTTCGTTCAGCCGTGATGACAGATTAGCTATTGGTTATCTTCGTTTATACATTGCCTCCTTTTTACCCCTCTCTCTCTCTGTTTCTCGATCTCTACCTCTCCCTCTCTCTCTCTCCCTCCCTCCCTCCATCTTTTGGCATTGTATCTATATAAAGATTTTCAGTCAAAAGACATAGTTCCGTTGTGATTAGCCATCATTGTCCTGGTTGATAATGTACATTGGACTCTCTCTCTCTCTCTCTCTCTCTCTGTGGAAGTCTGTCTGTCTGTCACTATCTCTCCTCCCCTCTGTGTCTGTCTCCCCACCCTCTCTCTCTCTCTCTCTCTCTCTCTCTCTCTCTATATATATATATATATGTCTTTCTATATCTGACTCTTTCTCCCTCTCTCTCTCTCTCTGATTAAAATACTAACAATGTGTACAGTCCCCTAGTACCATGAAGACCACTGACATTGAAGACCACTGAAACACAGCAGTGAGAAAGGGGTGAATTAATGCCATGAAGACCACTGAAACACAGCAGTGAGGAAGGGGTGAATTAATGCCATGAAGACCACTGAAACACAGCAGTGAGGAAGGGGTGAATTAGTGCCATGAAGACCACTGGCATTGAAGACCACTGAAACACGGGCAGTGAGGAAGGGGTGAATTAATGCCATGAAGACCACTGGCATTGAAGACCACTGAAACACGGGCAGTGAGGAAGGGGTGAATTAATGCCATGAAGACCACTGGCATTGAAGACCACTGAAACACGGCAGTGAGGAAGGGGTGAATTAATGCCATGAAGACCACTGAAACACGGCAGTGAGAAAGGGGTGAATTAGTGCCATGAAGACCACTGACACTGAAGACCACTGAAACACAGCAGTGAGGAAGGGGTGAATTAGTGCCATGAAGATCACTGACACTGAAGACCACTGAAACACAGCAGTGAGGAAGGGGTGAATTAATGCCATGAAGACCACTGAAACACAGCAGTGAGGAAGGGGTGAATTAATGCCATGAAGACCACTGGCATTGAAGACCACTGAAACACAGCAGTGAGGAAGGGGTGAATTAATGCCATGAAGACCACTGGCATTGAAGACCACTGAAACACAGCAGTGAGGAAGGGGTGAATTAGTGCCATGAAGACCACTGGCATTGAAGACCACTGAAACACAGCAGTGAGGAAGGGGTGAATTAATGCCATGAAGACCACTGGCATTGAAGACCACTGAAACACGGGCAGTGAGGAAGGGGTGAATTAATGCCATGAAGACCACTGGCATTGAAGACCACTGAAACACGGGCAGTGAGGAAGGGGTGAATTAATGCCATGAAGACCACTGGCATTGAAGACCACTGAAACACAGCAGTGAGGAAGGGGTGAATTAATGACATGAAGACCACTGAAACACGGCAGTGAGAAAGGGGTGAGTTAGTGCCATGAAGACCACTGGCATTGAAGACCACTGAAACACAGCAGTGAGAAAGGGGTGAATTGTGATGTCTCCCCTCTGACAGTCACGTGACATTCTGCCATCACAAGGACCCCACAGACCAAACTATCATCCACACCACATAGGAAATAGTTCTTCTCCTCTGCAATAGATTTGTATGTGGACAGTTTGTGGGGATTTTATTTGTAAGTGAAGATGTGAACAAAATCTTTGTCAAGAAATATTTTAAAACCAATACAAATAATCCACACAAAAAAGCAATCAGACACGAACGCTTTGATCAATGAACTGATAATTGTCTTGAAATGGTCACATTGTTTGGTGTCCTTGTGGGCGTTCGTGCTTTGTTTGTTTATGCGACCATGTGTGTGTGTGTGTGTGTGTGTGTGTGTGCATGGACGCGCTATCTAATGGAGCGTGTGGAATGAGAGGGTTTGTGGCTGGGTGGGGGTGGGCAGGCAGGCGTGGCGGCAGTGTGTCAGGGACGCTGACCTCAATCCTGGATGCTGACCTGACATGCTGAAGGCTGTGCTGGACATGCACAGCAAAGTGCCTGGGGACAGTGCGGCCTGACTTGCATCTTCCCCGAGCTCGGTGGAGACAGAAACAAGCAGAATGGACAGACTCAAACCGAGACAGAGACGCAGAGAAACACAGACAGACAGACAGACAGACCAACAGAGATACAGACAGGGGCAGAGAGTGATAGAGAAACAGACGTACGGACAGACTGAGACAGACACAGAATGAGATGGAAACACAAACTGAAAGGAAACAGTCAAACACAGACAAACAGACAGGGGTGGCGGAGGGGAGGGGGGGGGGGGGGGGGAGGGCAGATGACAACATTACAATGTGTGTGAATGCAGCGTGCTGTCATGTTTTATCCTCACAGTCACTGCAGAGAGAACGTGGTGGTCTCTGAAGGGGAAAACCCTGTGATGTCATTGTCAGCAGTTGCTTGCTTTGCAGCGTGGGCCTATTGACGCATCTGCCGGTGACTGCTGGAGAGAGACAGTGACCAAGACAAAAGAGAGGCTAGGGGGGAGAGGAGGAGGGGTGCATTCGCCATTCATCAGCAAACATGCTCAGAAAAGTGTTGCCGTGGTTTTTTTTTGCCTTTTTCTTCTGTCTGTCTGTCTGTCTCTCTCTCTTATCATGCCCTGTTTGTAAACAACAGATCGAACACTTCTTCTTCTTCTGCGTTCACTCGTATGCACACGAGTGGGCTTTTACGTGTATGACCGTTTTTACCCCGCCATGTAGGCAGCCATACTCCGTTTTCGGGGGTGTGCATGCTGGGTATGTTCTTGTTTCCATAACCCACCGAACGCTGACATGGATTACAGGATCTTTAACGTGCGTATTTGATCTTCTGCTTGCATATACACACGAAGGGGGTTCAGGCACTAGCAGGTCTGCACATATGTTGACCTGGGAGATCGTAAAAATCTCCACCCTTTACCCACCAGGCGCCGTCACCGTGATTCGAACCCGGGACCCTCAGATTGACAGTCCAACGCTTTAACCACTCGGCTATTGCGCCCGTCAGATCGAACACGAAACCCACGTGTTGTTTGATTGTAAAACGTGTGATATTTTCAGGGCAGATGTGAATGTTATTCAAAAGGCAAATGGTGATGTTTCCTATGTAACGTTGTGTGATGATGAGTTAACAGTTTTCCAGTTATTAAGATTTTTGTACAAAGCGTTTCAGAAAAAGGTCAGAGCTCAGAGCAGAAGATTGACTGGTGATGATGGGGGAAGATAAATCAAACAGTTCATGTCTTGATGTCCTTTGGTGACTAAAAAAAACAAAAACAAGAGAGGCAAGGCCTTCAAGACTCACTTGTGATAAATTTAGTCCCCTAGCATTAATTACAGAGTAATCTCCCTTTTTTACTATCTGCACCAAAAACGTTTGCAAAATAAATAAAAATTCCATGCTTAGCAAAAGAAGTTCCCGTTTGAACAAAAAATGATAATAATGACTCCTCTTGTTGTTGTGTCAGAATAAGAGGTCAAAGTGCCAAGTTTAGAGAATATAAAAAATATAAATATAACAGTAAATGCAGTTTGCATATAATTAGGATTCTTTTTTTCTTTTTCTTTTTTTGTGTGCCCATCCCAGAGGTGCAATATTGTTTTAAACAAGATGACTGGAAAAGACTGAATTTTTCCTAATTTCATGCCAAATTTGGTGTCAACTGACAAAGTATTTGCAGAGAAAATGTCAATGTTAAAGTTTACCACGGACACACAGACACACGGACACACACACACACACACACACACACACACACACACACACACACACAGACAACCGAACACCGGGTTAAAACATAGACTCACTTTGTTTACACAAGTGAGTCAAAAAAGGCAATGGTAGCTGGTTCACTGAGTTCTGAAGTCAGCCCCTGTTTGTCTATATGTACGGTGATAATCCCATGTTAGAAGCCGTTCACTTTGTGCGAAATTGAATTGACTGATAGATGTGTTCCAACCCCTTGAAACGAACATTTTGTAAATTCACCACAATGCCATGTCTCCCCATGCCTTTCTGAGTCTCCTCCTATCTCTGTCTCTCTGTCTGTCTCTGTTTCCCTCTGTCTCTGTCTGTCTTCTGTGTGTGTGTGTGTGTGTGTGTGTGTGTGTGTGTGTGTGTGCCGTGGAAGCTGCGATACGTAACCTAGAAATGAGTGTGTGGAGGAGGGGGGTAGAGGAAGTGCAGGGTAATGTGTGTGTGTGTGTGTGTGTGTGTGTGTGTGTGTGTGTTGGGGCTCATGTACGTTTGTGTGTATTTGACTGTGCTTTCATATCTGTGAAACTGCAAGTTTGATGCATATCTGTTATGTATGTGTGGGTGTATGTGTGAATGTACTTCTTAATGTTTTACATTTATTTGCTTATTTATCATCAATGTTGTCTTATTTATTTATTTATTTATTTATTTATTTATTTATTATTATTATTATTATCACCACCTTTTTTTATATTATAATTATTATTCATTTATTTATTTTATTAGTAGTGGTAGTAGTTTGTTTTTTTTATGTATTTATCTATTATTTATTCACCTTTTTTCTCAAGGCCTGACTAAGCGCGTTGGGTTACGCTGCTGGTCAGGCATCTGCTTGGCAGATGTGGTGTAGCGTACATGGATTTGTCCGAACGCAGTGACGCCTCCTTGAGCTACTGAAACTGAAACTGAAACTCTGTCTGTCTGTCTCTGCCCTCCTCTATCTCTATCCCCCTCTGTCTCTGTTTCCCTGTGTCTCTGTCTGTCTGTCTGTCTGTCTCTCTCTCTCTCTCTCTCCAAAGGACAGAAGATCTGACACATGAAAATAACAGACAGACGGTCAAACTTTCAGAAAATGTTGTTGCCGTAGAGTTCAATTACACAGAGCATTTCTCTTTTAACTCGATAATCATTTCCTGCTGAAAGGGGAATGGCCATTTGTTAAAGCGCTTTGCAGAACATTCATTCCGTAACCGTCTTATTGTTTCGAAAAATCTGTACTTTCATTAATCAAAACCAGTATTCAAACATCCACGCTTATTTCTTGTCCAACTGTTACAGAAAACTTGCGAATGATGTTGTTGGATGTCGTGGTGCTGTTGTTGGTGTAGTTGTTGTTGCTGTTGGAAATTCGATCACTGTAGCTGAAGGAAATGCAGTTTTTTGGCTATTTCGTTAGCACCGCAACCCAAAGTTTAGTTATTCCTTGTCTGTCACAATGGATCGTCAGTGTGTATGCTCCGTGTGTGATGTGTGAGCCTCTGCGCGGCAAGCTGTGTTGATGCTGGGTTTAAGCTATTGGTGATGTGTTGCTGATGTGTTGATGCTATTGATGATCTGTTGATGCCATTGATAATATGTTGAAGCTGTGTTGATGCTGTGTTGAAGCTGTGTTGATGCTGTGTTGACGCTGTGTTGATGTTGTGTTGATGGTATGTTGATACTGTGTCGATGAAGTGTTGATGATGTATTGACGCTGTGTTGATGGTATGTTGATGCTGTGTTGATACTGTGTTTATGCTGAGTTGATGAAGTGTTGATGGTATGTTGATGCTGTGTTGAAGCTGCGTTGAAGCTGTGTTGATGCTGTGTTGAAGCTGTGTTGATGCTGTGTTGAGGCCATTGATTTTGAAGCCATATTGAAGCTGTGTTGATGCTATGTTGATGCTGTGTTGAAGCAGTGTTACTCCTTGAAACACTGCCTGGCTTGGTTGCTGACTAGTTGAAACACTGTCTGCTTTGGTTGCTGACTAGTTGAAACACTGTCTGCTTTGGTTGCTGACTAACTGAAACACTGTCTGTTTTGGTTGCTGACTAATTGAAACACTGTCTGCTTTGGTTGCTGACTAATTGAAACACTGCCTGGCTTGGTTGCTGACTAGTTGAAACACTGCCTGCTTTGGATGATGACTACTTGAAATACTGTCTGGTTTGGTTGCTGCCTAATTGAAACACTGCTTTGGTTGCTGACGAACTGAAACACTGTCTGCTTTGGTTGCTGACTAATTGAAACACTGTCTGCTTTGGTTGCTGACTAATTGAAACACTGTCTGCTTTGGTTGCTGACTAATTGAAACATTGCTTTGGTTGCTGACTAACTGAAACACTGTCTGGTTTGGTTGCTGACTACTTGAAACACTGTCTGCTTTGGTTGCTGACTAATTGATAATTGAAACACTGTCTGCTTTGGTTGCTGACTAATTGAAACACTGTCTGCTTTGGTTGCTGACTAATTGAAACACTGTCTGCTTTGGTTGCTGACTAATTGAAACACTGTCGTGTTGCTGTGAATTCCCCGCTCCCAGTTTGCTGAGGAAGATATGCTTGGTTTCAGTTAGTCTAGTGTTTCTGTTGTCGCTGCCAATCAAATAAGCATTCCTAACTCGGATCTCATTTGGGCTGGGCTTTTGTTGCACTCACGCAATGGGAACGCATGCGCCCGCGCGCGCGTGTGTGTGTATGTTTCTGTGTGTTTCTCTGTGTGTGTGTGTATGTCTGTCTGTCTGTCTGTCTCTGTGTCTGTGTATGTGTCTGTGTCTCTGTGTGTGACAGGAGAGAGTGTGTGCTGTGTGAAAGTGAAGATAAACTGTTCAGTACAGTGGTGGCAGGGATAACACGGCTTTGACTCATTCCCTTCTGTTCTGAAGTGTTTGCATAGTTTAGCATGGTGACAGTTCATAGCTCAGCATGGTGACAGTTGAAGTGTGTGCATAGTTTAGCATGGTGACAGTTCATAGCTCAGCATGGTGACAGTTGACGTGTGTACATAGTTCAGCATGGTGACAGTTCATAGTTCAACATGATGACAGTTGAAGTGTGTGCATAGTCCAGCATGGTGACAGTTGAACAGTGTGCATAGTTCAGCATGGTGACAGTTCATAGTTCAGCATGGTGACAGTTGAACAGTGTGTTCATGGTTCAGCATGGTGACAGTTCATAGTTCAGCATAGTGACAGTTGAACAGTGTTCATAGTTCAGCATGGTGACAGTTGAACAGTGTGCATAGTTCAGCATGGTGACAGTTGAAGTGTGTGCATAGTTCAGCATGGTCACACTGCCCCAAAGGTATCATCACTGAAGGACACTCATGTCACGTGCCTTGTGCGTGTGTGTGTATGTGTGTGTGTGTGTGTGTGTGTGTGTGTGTGTGTGTGTGTGTGTGTGTGTGTGTGTGTGTGTGCGTGCGTGCGTGCGTAAAGAGGAGGAGAGGGGTCTGCGTGTGAGTGGGCATAATGCGCTTCGCTTCTGAGCGCATTACGAAGAGACACAGAAAATGAACACACACACACACACACACACACACACACACACACACACACACACACACACACACACACACACACACACACACGATGATATGATTGTGATGACGGTGATACCAATGTGATGACGGTGATGATGATTATGATAACAATGATGATGGTATTGGCGATGAGGAAGAGGAGGAGGAAGGGGAGGAGGAGGAGGAAAAATAAAAAATGCAGAAGGATCATGATGATGATTGCGATGACAGTAATGATGGTGATGATGGTGATGATGATGATGAAAATGACGATGACGATGAAGAAGAAGAAGATGATGATGATGATGGTATTGGTGGTGGTGATGGTATTGGTGATGAGGATTGTGATGGTGAGGAGGAGGAGGAACTGAAAGGCAGAATGATCCTGATCACGCTCCACTTTCTGAAAATTCATCATCCTGACTTGTGAGCAATGTGATGCCTGTTTCCCGTCAAAAAGATGTTCGCTGTACAGTATTTGACTTTGGCATTAAGATGTTGTTGCTTTTAGAATGAAGATGCCGTTATTTTTGACAATCAAATACACGTTTCAGGCACGAAGATGTTCTTTTCAGAAATCAAACGTCTGCTTTAGGCACCAAGATGTCTGTTACAGGCTCTCATATGTTTGGTTTAGACCACAAAGTGTCTGTTTAAGGCTATACCGTCACTGCTGTCGGAATTTGAATGTTTTGTTTAAGCATTGATAATCTGCTTGTTTCAGACATTATGATTCTTCCTTCCTCTGTCGGAGTCAATAGAATTTGGACCAGCTTAGTGCCTGAGCTAATTGTCCCGCAGTCCCTTCGGGAATAAACCAACACACACACACACACACACACACACACACACACACACACACACACACACACACACACACACTGAGAGAAACACACACACACACACACACATTGAGAGAAACACACACACACACACACACACACACACACACACACACACACACAGAGACTGAGAGAAACACACACACACACACACACACACACACACACAGACTGAGAGAAACACACACACACACACACACACACACACACACACACACACACACACACACACACACACAAGGTGTATGCACGTTGACATCAGTCGAAACAAATAACTGCATAAGTATCTTATGATGCCGAATTAAGAAAACAAGATGGTAACAGGAAGAAAGATTCTGTAGACACTGAACAAAACAAGAAGATGCAGATCAGAGTGCTCACAGAAAATATTCCCACTCAACACGCATCAGAATAAAAAGTATGTTCAAACTGAGCAGCAGTTGTGGTAATTATTTATTCACCTGTGTAAACAAAGTGAGTTTGTGTTATAACCCAGTGTTCAGTTGTGTGTGTGTGTATGTGTGTGTGTGTGTGTGTGTGTGTGTGTGTGTGTATCTGTATGTCTGTGTGTCCGTGGTAAACTTCAACAATGCCATTTTCTCTGGAAATACTTTGTCTGCCAATACCAGATTTGGATTAAACATAGTATGAAGAAAGAATCTTCACAGTCATACGAATAACAGGTTCAAGTCTCTCGAATTAAGCCGTATTTCCGATTCATTAACGGTTTATTTCGTTCAACTTCGTTCCGAAATCCGAAAATTCTAAAAACCGCTTCCCACTGAGTTACTAGTAGGTAGGTTGTGTTTGAAGACGACGTGACCTCATTTTTCTTGTTCACAATTAAAAGGAAAGAAATACAAATAGTGCACAGAACACATACAGTGATACTAAATACACCATCGACGTTTTTACTGCATATAAATATTCTAAAGTGGACTCTAAATAAACTGGAATGAACATTAAAACAAATTGAATTGATCGTTTCTTTCAGCCCGTTGTAGACTGCCATGGTTCGTGTAAATATAGAGATCTACCATGTGTTGCGATGTGCTTGAAGTGATGGCAACGTCTCCTTTACCGTCGAAATAAAAGAATAATCGAGATATAATAAAACACAAAATAGCATGATTTAAACGACGTTATTACGCCCACTACAATCACATCTATTTATCACATGAAGAAGAAAACATCAACATTGCAGTCAACACTCATTCCTCATCCCCGCCATTCCTCATCCGGCCATTCCTTACCCCCGGCATTTCTCATTCCTCATCTCCGCCATTCCTCATCCATCCCCGCCATTCCTCATCACCGCCATTCCCCAACCCCGCCATTCCTTACCCCCGCCATTTCTCATTCATCATCTCCGCCGTTCCTCATCCATCCCCTCCATTCCTCATCCCCTCCATTCCTCATCACCGCCATTCCCCACCCCTGCCATTCCTCATCCCCGCCATTCCTCATTCCTCATCTCCGCCATTCCTCATCCCGGCCATTCCTTATCCCCGCCATTTCTCATTCCTCATCTCCGCCATTCCTCATCCATCCCCTCCATTCCTCATCCCCTCCATTCCTCATTCCTCATCTCCGCCATTCCTCATCCATCCCCTCCATTCCTCATCCCCTCCATCATCACTGTCATTCCTCATCTCCGCCATTCCTCATCTATCCCCTCCATTCCTCATCCCCTCCATCATTACTGCCATTCCTCATCCCCGCCATTCCTCATCCATCCCCGCCATTCCTCATTCCTCATCCCAGCCATTCCTCATTCCTCATCCTGGCCATTGCTCATCCCCACCATTCCTCATCCATCCCCTCCATTCCTCATCCCCGCCATTCCTCATTCCTCAGGTGAGGTAGGTGTCAGCTCAGTGTGTACATGATCATGGAAGGTGTGTGGTGTCTGCCACATGCTGCATGTTTCCCAACTCACGGACCGAGCCAATCAGCGTTCACCTCCCCGACACAAAGGACATAATCAGCATCGCTGTGGCTCTGTCCAAGGATTAGGGCTGGAGAAACGCAGAAAACGGAAATAATCAACGCTACTTTGACTCAAGCCGGAAAAGGAGATAGTATTAGTAGTACCAGTAGCAGCAGCAGTAGTTGCAGTAGCAATAGCACTAATAGTATCGGTGCTTCTTTTTTTTTCATTTCTTTTCTTTTTTTTTCAATATAGCTAAAAAGAAAGACCACACAATATGTAAAAAGGTGGGGGTTTTGTTTTGTTTAGCTCTCTCTCTCTCTCTCTCTCTCTCTCTCTCTCTATTGTGGACATACCAGTGCTTAAGATCAAACATACTTAAAAGGGACTTGGTTCACAGTTTTATGAAAAAATATGCTCAGATTTTCCGAAACGACGATCGTTGAGTGACTTTGTTGAAACAACCACTGTATGTGCTGTGTGTGATAGTGCTCGTCATGTGCATGGATGTCGAAACAAACCCCGGCCCTGACGACCAGTACAACAGTATTGTGCAGGTGATCGACTGGCGGTTTGGACTAATTCTACACGGCCTTCGGTTACATACAGCTACCATCAACACAATGCTGAACGAAAACTTCAACAAACTAGACAGTATTCTTAGCCAACTGGTGTCTGATGTCAACAGACTTAAAGAGTTTGCTCAGCAAGGATCAGACGACATACCAAATCTGTAAGAAGATTACGGCTGTATCCGTGAAAGACTGGACACTTTGGAACAAACAGTGGACAAGACGGAGGCGGAGACGAAACTATACAACCTATTTTTTTTCGGAATTCCAGAACCATCCGAAAGATACGGTACACCATGTGAGGACAAAATCCTGGACATTCTGTTCACGTTTTCAAACCGTGTCTGGAATTATTCAGACATCAGAAAAGCTTCCCGCATCGGAGAGAGCTACGAGAAGACAGGGGATCAAAGTGACATCTAAACTCACAACAAAACAAAGAAAAACCGTAGACTTCTACAAACAGCAGGGCAAGACCGCTTTTTACAGAAATGGAAGACTGCGGATAATTGACAAGAACCAGTACAGTGCACGATATCCGTACTCGACAGATTTTGATGACGGCTATGTTGACGAAAGGCCGCATTAATCATTCAAGAACTGGAGCTACACCTACGGGGACACAGAGAGGGAGCCCAACAGATATCATGCAGACAGTCGAAGCAACAAGAGGGAGCAGGCGAGAAACGACACCCCAAATCATCGCCCTTCCAGGAGAAACCAGTTCAGTGACCGCTACTGGACCTGTACCGATGATGATACTCACCTCTCCAGACAGCAGAGACATGGACGTTGCGAGAAGCGCGGACCCAGTACGCCCCACTCCACACAGTCTGCAAACGACAGGGCACCAGGAAGACTGACAAAAGAACATTTTAAAGACACCCATTCGTACCACTCATACGGGAATCACCACGAATCGCTTCCTCACGGAGAAAGGTATGGCAGCCCAGGTCCGAGGCACAGAAGCAGTGACACCAGCACTCAGAGATGCGTGACAACCAACGACAGGCAAGACACAAGAGAGTACAGGCAATATTGTTGTGTTCATCTGAAATTTTGGGAGTTACATAGACTTGACAATATTGAAAAAGTACGCAGTTTGGCTTGCAAACGATTCCTAGGCGTTCCATTTGAAAACTCCAGACAAAATAGTATACGGTGAACTTGGCAGATATCCTATTTTTGTGAACAGTACAGTGCGATCAGTCAAGTACTGGCTTCGTCTCAATGAGATGGAAGAAAACAGATTACACAAACAGAAGAAAACAGATTACACAAACAGTGCAATAGTATGTTATTATCCTTGGTAGAAAGAGGTAAAAAATGTTGGGCAATGGATATCAAAGATATAATATGTACCACTGGCTTTCAGTGTGTTTGGATAAACCAAGGTGCTGGGGACAAACAAAGCTTTCTTAATGCTTTTAAGCAACGATTGATCGACATGTTCATTCAGGAATGGTCATCTGCAATACGAGAAAAGGACAGATATTAATTTTATAGAACGTTTAAGGATGATTTTGGAAAAGAAAAATATTTATTGAGTGTTGATGTAGTGTGCTTCAGGATAGTCCTTTCCCACATTGGACTTGGCGTATTGCCAACGATGTCCAAGTTGTGGACACAGAATCGAAAACGAACACTTCTTTATTTTTGTATGCCCATCATTCAATGACTTGAGACAGAAGTTCCTAAAAGATTTCCAAAATTTACCCATAAGCATGATGTTAGAGAGGAAAACGATAACTTTAGTCGCCAAGTTTGCAAATTCATTTTCCATGCTGTAAGAAGGAGACAACAAATCAATGCAATGCAAGTTAACGGATTTTATCAATACTGCCCCGAGAAATGTATATATCGTATTTTCATTGAACCTTAAATGCCAGTTGTATTGGTAGTTTAGAATTGTATGACGTGCAGTGAATTAACATTTTCCTCAATCTGGAAAATGACTTGATACTTAATAAGAAAAAATATCAAAAGAATTTTAGTTCGTACATACTGTGTTTAAAATGAAGTCACTACATAGTTTGTAAATGAACTGTTGGATTACCCACTTCCTCTTCCCCCATCCCTCTTTCCCCATCCATCTTCCCCTTCCCTGATGTGTATGTATGCCTATGGCCGAAACACATTAAACCATCTGAATCTGAATATCTGTGTGTGTGTGTGTGTGTGTGTGCGCGCGCGCGTGTGTGTGTGTGTGTGTGTGTGTGTGAAAATATATACAAATCGATATACACATAATTTATATATTCATATATATATATATATATATATATATATATATATATATATATATATATATATATATATATATAGCAGACTGTTATTTAAGCTGAAACAAATTGGTCTGTCGGGTCATGTTTATGACTATGTTAAATCCTTTTTAAGTGGGAGATATATAGTGGCAAAAGTGGGAGTAACTTTATCAACCTCTAGGCCTATAAACATGGGAATCCCGCAGGGTTCCATTATTTCTCCATTGTTGTTCAACATTATGCTTTATGATTTACATACATGTTTTTCATCATCTACCAAGCTGGCTCAATATGCTGATGATATTGCTATATGGATTCAGACATCCTTGAGGAAAAGGACAAGCCTACATTACATAAATTATGTACAGAAACATTTTCAGGGTGAACTCGATAGACTGAGTAGCTATATGCAATCTAATGGTTTTGAGTTTTCTTTAGAAAAAACACATTTGATCCTCTTTAATAATGGTTATAATCCCAGCAAACTACCACGTTTTTTTTTTTAGGAGGACGTGAAATATTTTTCAAGTCGGAAATCAAATTTCTTGGGATCCTATTTACTTCAAAACTAAACTGGAAGAAAACATTGATCAATGGTGACTAAAGCAGTTAAAAGTTTAAATTTCTTAAAAATTGTAAGTCACTCTCCTTGGGGACAAGACTCCAAAATTCTTTTACATTTAGCGACATCTCTCGTAAGATCAAGATTGACCTACGGTCAAGAAAATTTCTTTTTGCCGCGACTTCCTAGAAGACTGCAATAATAGACAGTAACAAATCTGGAATGCTTTAGGGTTACCTGTTGGATATTAGACCTCAGAAAAGCTGCACAAACTAAAGAATGCGGGTCAAGTCTCTAAACCACAAAAAATAGAAAAATTAGATTCTACAAAACAGGAAGACTTTACAGAAATGGATGATTATTGAAGAACATAATAGATATGTCTGATTTTGATGACCTAAAAATGGCCCATAATATTCAAGAGACTGACAAACCTACGCACAGAGAGGGGCCAGATAATTTTAATTCTACATCAAGCAACAATGGGGATTGGGCAGATATGGCACCATCCGTGGCGTTCAGTGCCGCTACTGGCCTCCCGATTAAAGATATAGCAACTCAACCCATATGGCGTTGCGAAAGCGCGACCAAATCCATCAAACTCTGCAAACGAAGGCACAGAATCTGCAAAAGAAATTAAAGAACCATTTCGATTATCATGGATCACACGAATCGCTTTCACGGAAATGTATGGCAGCCGGTCCGGAAGATAGCAGTGCACAGACTAAGATGCGTGACAACCTACGACAGCAAGACACAAGAGATACAGGATATTTTAGTGTCATTCTGAATTTTGGAGTTACATAGACTGACAATTGTGGTACGCATTTAGGCTTGCAAAATCACGTTCTATGTTGAAATCCAGACAAATATATACGTAACTTGAGATATCCTATTTTTTGTGAC
>NC_134888.1:29913330-29928330 GCF_041734735.1 Babylonia areolata | reverse complement strand
AGGACTGTGTTGTGGGGATGTAGTGATGACAGGCAGGACTGTGTTGTGGGGATGTAGTGATGACAGGCAGGACTGTGTTGTGGGGATGTAGTGATGACAGATAGGACTGTGTTGTGGGGATGTAGTGATGACAGGTAGGACTGTGTTGTGGGGATGTAGTGATGACAGGACTGTGTTGTGGGGATGTAGTGATGACAGATAGGACTGTGTTGTGGGGATGTAGTGATGATAGGACTGTGTTGTGGGGATGTAGTGATGACAGGCAGGACTGTGTTGTGGGGATGTAGTGATGACAGGACTGTGTTGTGGGGATGTAGTGATGACAGACAGGACTGTGTTGTGGGGATGTAGTGATGACAGATAGGACTGTGTTGTGGGGATGTAGTGATGACAGGACTCTGTTGTGGGGATGTAGTGATGACAGACAGGACTGTGTTGTGGGGATGTAGTGATGACAGATAGGACTGTGTTGTGGGGATGTAGTGATGACAGGACTGTGTTGTGGGGATGTAGTGATGACAGACAGGACTGTGTTGTGGGGATGTAGTGATGACAGACAGGACTGTGTTGTGGGGATGTAGTGATGACAGACAGGACTATGTTGTGGGGATGTAGTGATGACAAAGTGATGACAGGACTGTGTTGTGGGGATGTAGTGATGACAGACAGGACTGTGTTGTGGGGATGTAGTGATGACAGGACTGTGTTGTGGGGATGTAGTGATGACAGGACTGTGTTGTGGGGATGTAGTGATGACAGACAGGACTGTGTTGTGGGGATGTAGTGATGACAGACAGGACTGTGTTGTGGGGATGTAGTGATGACAGATAGGACTGTGTTGTGGGGATGTAGTGATGACAGGACTGTGTTGTGGGGATGTAGTGATGACAGACAGGACTGTGTTGTGGGGATGTAGTGATGACAGACAGGACTGTGTTGTGGGGATGTAGTGATGACAGACAGGACTGTGTTGTGGGGATGTAGTGATGACAGGACTGTGTTGTGGGGTATGTAGTGATGCAGACAGGACTGTGTTGTGGGGATGTAGTGATGCAGACAGGACTCAACACACGATGGATGACGGCCAGGGTTTTGTGATGTGTTGAATTGTGACATGGTAGGTGGGAGAAATGGACACTCTTGTGTGATTCTGGTAACAGACAGACAGACAGACAGACAGACAGAGAAACAGAAACCAGCGGGTAGTGAAATATAGCCTCCGGCCTTTGTGTGTGACATTGACACCGACACACGGCCTGTTTTGGTCACTGGCTCATACACACACTGGGAAAGGGACAGACATACAGACACTTGAATAAGGAAAGCATAAATGAATGATTGAACGAATCAACAAACTCACGAATAGATAAATGAATGAGTACATGAATAAATGAATGAACGAATGAATACATGTATATAACTATGAATAAATGAATAGCGTAGCACATCACATCATAAATTTCACGCCAATTGACAGGGACATCTGCATTGTGGTTGTCGGCCCTGACACAATCCTTGTCACTTGACGAGGCAGAGAGAAAGGAGAGACCCAAAGGCAGGCAGACAGACAGACGGACAGGCAGGCAGGCAGACAGAGAGAGAGAGGGACAGACAGACAGACAGATAGGCAGGCAGAGAGGCAGGCAGGCAGGCAGAGAGAGGGGCAGGAAGGCAGACAGACGGACAGGCAGACAGAAAGTGTGTTGGTGAAAAGGGGTAAGAGAGGCAGGTTGATAGGTATGACTGAGGTATACCACACCAATACACACTACATCTCAATCCAAATTAGTGTGCTGTCTTCTTTTTTTCTCTCTTTCTTTACTCACCATCTAATTCCTCGTCCTCCTTTTCCTCCTTTACCTCTTTCTCCTCTCCTTCTTCCTCTTCCTCTTCTTCCTCTTCCTTGTCATATTTTTCCTCTTCACCCTCTACCTTTTTTCCCCCTCCTCTTGTCTTTCTCAGAGGTGTACAGTGCGGTGGGTGTTGTTGATGCCTTTGGTGTAAGTGTTGCAGTATCAGCGTTGTCTCCGCCTTCTGTTCCTCCAGCATCTCATCTGTCTGTCTCCAGGCCGGGCTGTCGTGGTGCGGCGCCTCACTGCTGTCACCTGCTGTCTGGAATCACTGCTGTCCTCCTCCTCCTCCTCCTCCTTCTCTTCCTCCTCCTCCTTTTCTTCCTCCTCCTCCTCCTCCTTCTTCTGTTTTTATTATACCTTTCTGTTTGCCTGTCTGTTTGTCTGTCTGTCTGTCACACAGAGAGAGAGAGAGAGAGAGAGAGAGAGAGAGAGAGAGACGAGCTCTTTTTGCCTCCCTTTTATTGATGCACGATAATCTCTCTCTCTCTCTCTCTCTCTCTCTCTCTCTCTCTCTCTCTCCATATACATACATACATACATAAATGTGTAGAGAGAGAGAGATTCTTCTTGTTATTTACACATATGTATATATATATATATATATAGAGAGAGAGAGAGAGAGAGAGAGAGAGAGAGAGAGAGAGCGAACGAAATGAACGAACGAAATTTTATTTTTTTAGAGACAGAGACAATGAGACAGAGAGAGAGAATATCAAATTCAAACCCAGATGTCTTCGTTTTCCATAAACCAATGGAAGAAGCATTAAAAAAAAGTCTTGGTTAAACTTTTAAGCTTTAAAAACTGTATTTGCGTTTGGAGTGGGGTGGTGGTTTCAGAAAGCTGTCATATCTTTCGTCAAACTCTCATATACCCATATCCCTGGTCAAGCTGTGTTATATCTATACAATGGTCAAGCTGTCAATATCTATGGTCAAGTTGTGATATATCTATATCTATGGTCAAGCTGTGATATGTCTATATGTATATATATATATATATATATATATATATATATATGTGTGTGTGTGTGTGTGTGTGTGTGTGTGTGTGTGTGTGTGTGTGTGTGTGTGGTCAAGCTGTGATATATCTACAGCCATAGTCAAGCTGTCGTATATCTATATCTCTGGTCAAGCTGTGATATATCTATATCCATGGTCACGCTGTCATATATCTATATCCATGGTCAAGCTGTGTTATATCTATACGGATGGCCAAGCTGTCATATATCTATATATATGGTCACGCTGTCATATATCTATATCCCTTGTCAAGCTATGTCTATATCCATGGTCAAGCATGATCAATATTGAAAAAAAACAGTTAATGTATGGTGAGGCAGAAATAAGAATTCAAATGAAAAGTATTTAACAGAAAAACGAATGAATTGGAATCCTAAGAAATTTAAAATCCTTGGCATTTGGTTTATGAATGATCTATCACACTTGACAGAATTTAACGTAGAAGACAAACTATTGGAAGTTAGAAATTTATTCAAGATTTGGTCTAAACGATAGTGTACACCACTAGGAAGGGTAGCTATATTAAAATCCCCCATACTGTCTAAACTAGTGTACCTGTGAATGTTGTTACCAAACCCACCAGGCAGTGAAATTTAAAAAAAACTTCAGAATATGTGTTTTGAATTTGTATGGGACAAGAAGCCGGACAAAATAAAACGAATACACTCAGTTCACAGTATTGAAAATGGGGGCATTGGATTACCAAACATACACGCATTTATACAAGCACTGAAACTGTCCTGGGTAAGGAAACTCTATGCAGGAAATTTCAAATGGAAAAGAATATTACAAACCACCTGCCCGGAAATAGCTAGGTTAAACTGTTATGGCTCGAAGAGGTTCTTAAAAGATAATTATAATAACTTTTTGAAAGACGTTATGAAACCTTATGACAATTTCAACACACACACTGAACTAGATAACAGTAAAGAGTTATTAGCTGAGCCCATCTTTTTCAATGCTAAATTTAGAATCGACAACAATCCTTTTCATTTTAAGAACTGGACAGGAAAAAATGCATTTTTCGTGCGTGATATTCTGGATGAGAACTGCCAGTTTTTAAGGCAGGAAGACTTTTTTAAGAAGTGGGGAATAAGAACGAATTACCTTAATTACCTTAGTTGCATTCAATCAATCAAAGAATGCACCAGAAAAAGAAATATAGTATTAGAGAATCATCACAACAATGAAAATAGTAAGGCGTTAGAAACCATTTGTGAGGTAAAAAAGGGAACACGGATTTATTACGATATAATCTTGGAGAAAAACGAAATTTTTGATATGAAAGCTTTTATGAAATGGGAAAATAGGTTAGGTACTCAGATTGACCGGAAGAAAACATTGAAAAAGATAAATAGAAGCAAAGAAATAAAGATGAAATGGTTTCTGCTTGGAATATGTCATGGAATTTTTGTATCAAATATTGTCCTCAAAACCTGGGTGTTGTTGACAATGACAAATGTAATTTCTGTTATATTGAAAAAGACACAGTGCAACATTATTTATGGTTTTGTCCAGTTTCGCAAACCTTTTGGCAGGACTTTAATAAGTTATTGAGAGAGAAATGTGAAAACTGTGAACGACTGTCACTGAACTTTGAATTGGCATTGTTTGGAACTGATGATAAAAATACAATGGATGAGACTTTAGATTTAATGTTATTATGGGCAAAATTTTTTATACATAGGAGTAGTATCAATCAAATAAAACCAACTCTGCAAGCATTCCTGCTTGACCTCAAGTATAGATACAAGTTAGAAAAGCATGTACACACAATGGAAATGAATTACTGTGATTTTGTTAAAGAATGGCTACCATACTCTGTGTTGCTAATAGAACATTGAGTAAAATGAAAACTGTCATCATAATACAGTATATGAATGATGCATGTTTGATAGAATTTTTAACAATATCAGAAATTAATATACTGCAAAATTTGACATGTTTGTACATTAATTTTGATAAAAGAAGTAAGCTGCCACAGGTAATGGATAACATAATTATATTAATCCTTTTATAACACTTCATTTTTTTTTAAAACAAAAAACAAAACAAAAAAAACTAGTGCTCCTTGAAGCTATGTCAACATGAATACATGCCATGATGTGACATTTGGTATCTTGTTTATCTTGTTCTTTATTATTTGTTATTGTTCTTCATCTTATTATTACTATTATAAGTATTATCATATTGAAAAATAACCCTTGTATCTAAAAAAATTAATGTTTTTTTCGATGATCATTGATGGACCAGATGTTTTGCTATGTGAGTGTTGAATCACACTGATGTCGTAAAATGTCAAAACATAACCTTGTGTACAAGGGGAAAAAAAGCAAAAAAAAACAAAAGCATGGTCAATCTGTGATATATTCATATCCATGGTCAAGCTGTCATATATCTATATCCATGGTCAAGCTGTGTTATATCTATATCCATGTTCAAGCTGTGATATATCTATATCCATAGTCAAGCTATCATATACTATATCCATGGTCAAATGAAGCTCTCTTGGGGTCGAGGACTCCACACATCGCAGAAGTGACCGCAGAAGGCAGCGTAGACGGTGAACTAACATCATGGGTTTTTTCCGTCTCAAAAACTAGTGTCATGACAAATCTCAGAGAGTCCGTTTCCTCAGGCAAGGGTACGGGGGTACCTTCTGTCTACCCGTTTGTCAGTTGTGTGTGTGTGTGTGTGTGTGTGTGTGTGTGTGTGTGTGTGTGTGTGTGTGTGTGTGTGTGTGTGTGTGTGACTGTCTTTGTGCGTATGTGTGCGTGTGTCTGCCTGACTGTCTGTGTGTGTGACTGTCTGTGTGTGTGAGTGTGTGACTGTCTGTGTGTGTGACTCTGTGTGTGTGTGTGTGTGTGTGTGTGTGTGTGTGTGTGTGTGTGTCTGTGTGTGTGTCTGTGTGACTGTGTGTCTGTGTGTCTGTCTGACTGTCTGCATATGACTGTCTGTGTGTGCGACTGTCTGTGTGTGCGACTGTCTGTGTGTGTGTGTGTGTGTGTGTGTGTGTGTGTGTGTGTGTGTGTGTGTGTGTGTGTGTGTGTGACTATGTGTGTGTGTGTCTGACTCTGTGTGTGTGTGTGTGTGTGTGTGTGTGTGTGTGTGTGTGTGTATGTGTCTGTGTTTGTGTCTGTGTGACTGTCTGTGTGTGTCTGACTGTCTGTCTGTGTGACTGTCTGTCTGACTGTATGTGTGTGTGACTGTGTGTGTGTGTTGTCTGACTGTCTGTGTGTGTCTGACTGTCTGTCTGTGTGACTGTTTGTGCGTATGACTGTGTGTGTTTGACTCTGTGTGTGTGTGACTGTGTTAATGTGTGACTGTCTACTGTGTGTGTGTGTGTGTGTGTGACTGTGTGTGTGTGTGTGTGACTGTCTGTGTGACTGTGTGTGACTGTCTGTCTGTGTGTCTGTGTGTGACGAGCACAGCGTACATCGACAGGCACGGTCCCACTCCTTCCGTCCAATTTCCTACAGACTCCCACACTGTAGCCACCCACAAAGAAGGCGATGGACTCTTACAGTGATTAAACCACGTCTGCTCCACTTCTTGAATCACATCCACCCCATTCTTCCTGATCCCTTTCAACCCCTACCCCCTTCTCCTTCTTCTTCTCCTATCCCTTCTCCTTGCCCCCCACCCCACCCCCCTCTCCTCCCTGGCCACTAGTTAGTCCATCCCTCTCTAACTCGCTGAACAAAACAGTAGGGGGTTGGTGGCAGGGGGATAGGGGGCCGGAGGTGAGGATGAGGATGAAACGAGTCTTTGTTAAAGGGCATCGACTGCTGCAAACGAAGCACCCGTAGATCTATCTCAAGGAGCAAAGGGGGCAGGAGTGGTGTGTGTGTGTGTGTGTGTGTGTGTGTGTGTGTGTGTGTGTGTGTGTGTGTGTGTGTGTGTGTGTGTGTGTGTGTGTGTGTGTGTGTGTGTGTGTGACTGTCTGTATGTGTTTGACTGTGTGTGTGTGTGTGTGTGTGTGTGTGTGTGTGTGTGTGTGAGTGTGTGTGTGACTGTCTGTATGTGTTTGACTGTATGTGTGTGTGTTTGCTTCTGTGTGTGTGTGTGTGTGTGTGTGTGTCTGTGTCTGTGTCTGTGTCTGTGTGTCTGTGTGTGTGTGTGACTGTGTGTGTGTGTGTGACTCTGTGTGTGTGTGTGTGTGTGTGTGTGTGTGTGTGTGTATCTGTCTGTATGTGTTTGACTGTATGTGTGTGTGTTTGCTTCTCTGTGTGTGTGTGTGTGTGTGTGTGTGTGTGTCTGTGTCTGTGTGTCTGTGTCTATGTGACTGTCTGTGTGTGTGTCTGTGTGACTGTCTGTGTGTGTGTGACTCTGTGTGTGTGTGTGTGTGTGTGTGTGTGTGTGTGTGTGTGTGTGTGTGTGTGTGCAGGGGAAACAGTAAGAAGGTTTGACACTTCAATCGCTGTTCTATTAGACCCGATAATGAAGTGGAACCCGAACACCAGTGAAGAGCTGGCCCCATTACCAGGTAATTTGTTCCCTCCTATCTCCAGACCCTGACCTAGTGTTCAACAAGAAAAACTTCTGTCTTGCATGCCGTCAGTCGGAGAGTCCGCTAATGTGTGGTTTGCTGCAGAAAATGGATAGCTGGGTAGGCTGACTGCCAGTTCCTGTCTATAACGTGGTGTGTGTGTGTGTGTGTGTGTGTGTGTGTGTGTGCTGTTCACTGGTCAAATCCGTGGCCTATTTCTCTTGACCCAGAATTCACCGAAGAAAGAGTTTATCCATGTGTGTTTATCCATGGGTGGATGAATGTTTGTTTAGAAATGGGACCCTCCGTCTCTGGATGTGTGGAAATTCACCTTTCGTGGTTTTGTATTTGTGTGTGCGAGAAACAGGACGGGATGTTTGAATCATCGATCGTGTAATTTGTTTTATAGTTCTTGTTTCTCAAGAGTCATTTTTCTATGTTGGAAAATACCTTTTCAAGACACCGGTGTAAAACCCCCTTAAGCATTTCAAGTTGAAATGCTCCCTTTATTCTAAGAAGTGTTGACATAATTCTTCCCCTATTCTTTGAAGTGTTGACATAATCCTCCCTCTACTCTATGAAGCGTTGACATAATTCACACACACACACACACACACACACACACACACACACACACACACACATAGATAGATAGATAGATAGAGAGATCTTGGGGTTTTCTGTCAAGAGTTGCTATAAGTCTCCCGTGGATTAATATCTGTTGTTTCTGTCCTAAACAGGCCATGTCTGGTATTTTTCCACATCCTTTTCCAGAGAAAAGTTTTTACTTTTATTTTATCCAGAATACTCGTTTTCCCCTCCTTTCAGGATTTGCTGCTCATACTGGATGTTGAGAGACATGTTCTTAACAAGAGAGAGTTTATACTGGATGTTCAGAGACATGTTCTTGACAAGAGAGAGGTCATACTGGATGTTGAGAGACATGTTCTTAACAAGAGAGAGTTTATACTGGATGTTCAGAGACATGTTCTTGACAAGAGAGAGGTCATACTGGATTTTGATATTCATGTTCTTAACAAGAGAGATGTCATACTGGATTTTGATATACATGTTCTTAACAAGAGAGAGGTCATACTGGATTTTGATATTCATGTTCTTAACAAAAAAGAGGTCATACTGGATTTTGATACACATGTTCTTGACAAGAGAGAGGTCATACTGGATTTTGATATACATGTTCTTAACAAGAGAGATGTCATACTGGATTTTGATACACATGTTCTTAACAAAAGAGATGTCATACTGGATTTTGATATACATGTTCTTGACAAGAGAGATGTCATACTGGATTTTGATACGCATGTTCTTGACAAGAGAGAGGTCATACTGGATTTTAATATTCATGTTCTTAACAAGAGAGAAGTCGTACTGGATGTTGAGAGACATGTTCTTAACATGAGAGAGGACCCTGCCAAAGACTATGGGGCTTTCTATTGCTTCATGGCAGTGCTTCTCCCCAGTCAAGTAGCAAGCCCAAACGACACTCTGAACTGCGAAAGAGCTGTCACTAGAGGAAGGTGGCAGAATGGTTAAGACGCTCAGCTGCCAATACAGAGAGTCCGTGAGGGTGTGGGTTCGAATCCCGCTCTCGCCCTTTCTCCTAAGTTTGACTGGAAAATCAAACTGAGCGTCTAGTCTTTCGGATGAGACGATAAACCGAGGTCCCGTGTGCAGCACGCACTTGGCGCACTGAAAAAGAACCCATGGCAACGAGAGTGTTGTCCTCTGGCGAAATTACGTAAAATGAAATCCACTTTCATAGGTACACAAATATGTAAGCATGCACTCAAGGCCTGACTAAGCGCGTTGGGTTATGCTGCTGGTCAGGCATCTGCTCAACAGATGTGGTGTAGCGTGTATGGATTTGTCCGAACGCAGTGACGCCTCCTTGAGAAAGTGAAACTGAAACTGAAACTGTCACTAGAAATGAGTGTGTGGAGGAGGGGGGTAGAGGAGGTGCAAGGTAATGTGTGTATGTGTGTGTGTGTGTGTGTGTGTGTGTTGGAGCTCATGTACGTTTATATGTATTTGACTGTGCTTTCATATCTGTGAAACTGCGTTTTTGGGGCATATCTGTTATGCATGTGTGGGTGTATGTGTGAATGTGTGTCTTCATGTTTTACATTTATTTGCTTATTTATCACCATTGTTGTCTTATTCTTTTCTTTTTTTTAAATTATTATTATCATTTTATTATTATTATTATTATTATTATTATTATTATTATTATTATTATTATTATTATTATTATTATTACTACTACTACTACTACTACTACCTTTTTCTATATTATAATTATTATTTATTTATTTATGTAAGCTTATCTATTATTTATTCCCCCGTTTGTTTGTTTTTTTGTTGTTTTTGTTTTGGTTTTTGTTTTTTTGTTGTTGTTTTTTGTTGTTGTTTTTTCTCAAGGCCTGACTAAGCGCGTTGGGTTACGCTGCTGGTCAGGCATCTGCTTGGCAGATGTGGTGTAGCGTATATGGTTTTGTCCGAACGCAGTGACGCCTCCTTGAGCTACTGAAACTGAAACTGAAACCTCTCCCCTGAAGGATCAAGCTGGCTGAAAGGAGTACAAGTATGGATGATTTTTAATGCTCGACAGCCCATCCCTTCCCCCCCCCCCCCCCCCCCCCCCTCCCTCCCTTTCAGCTCTTGGTGCTGATCAGTGTCAATGTTGCAATGTAAACCGAGTCGGATTCCGACACACTTTAATGGAAAGGGAAGCAGCAGCTGGGTGTGGACTACTTTACTTATTTAATGTAGCAACTCGTGAATCCTCCTGTGGGTCCCGTCAGTCTTGCAATCTTGGAATTATCTGTCAAGAGTTCCTGTAAATCCCCACAGAATTATTAGTCTTGGGGTTTCTGTCAAGGGTATATATATATATATATATATATATATATATATATATATATGTGTGTGTGTGTGTGTGTGTGTGTGTGTCTGTGTGTGTGTCTGTGTGTGTGTGGGGGGGGGGGAGAGAGAGAGAGAGAGGAGAAAATTGACTTTTTACTCATGGGCACAGACATGTATATTGTATATATATCTCAGTGGCCCGGGACATCGATCTATCTATCTATCTATCGATCGATCGATCGATAGATAGACAGATCAGTGGCGGGGGCACAGACATATATTGTATATATATCTCAGTGGGCAGGGGCACAGACATATATTGTATATATCTCAGTGGGCAGGGGCACAGACATATATTGTATATATCTCAGAGGGCAGGGGCACAGACATATATTGTATATAATTATATCTCAGTGGACCGGGGCACAGACATATATTGTATATAATTATATCTCAGTGGGCCGGGGCACAGACATATATTGTCTATAATTATATCTCAGTGGGCTGGGGCACAGACATATATTGTATATAATTATATCTCAGTGGCCTGGGCACAGACATATATTGTATATAATTATATCTCAGTGGCCGGGGCACAGACATATATTGTATATAATTATATCTCAGTGGCCTGGGCACAGACATATATTGTATATAATTATATCTTAGAGGGACGGGGCACAGACATATATTGTATATAATTATATATCAGTGGGCCAGGGCACAGACATATATTGTATATATCTCAGAGGGCAGGGGCACAGACATATATTGTATATAATTATATCTCAGAGGCCGGGGCACAGACATATATTGTATATAATTATATCTTAGAGGGACGGGGCACAGACATATATTGTATATAATTATATCTCAGTGGGCCAGGGCACAGACATATATTGTATATAATTATATCTTAGAGGGACGGGGCACAGACATATATTGTATATAATTATATCTCAGAGGGCAGGGGCACAGACATATATTGTATATAATTATATGTCAGTGGGACGGGGCACAGACATATATCGTATATAATTATATCTCAGTGGGCCAGGGCACAGACATATATTGTATATATCTCAGTGGGCCGGGGCACAAACATGTATTGTATATAATTATATATCAGTGGGACGGGGCACAGACATATATTGTATATAATTATATCTCAGTGGCCGGGGCACAGACATATATTGTATATAATTATATCTCAGTGGGCCGGGGCACAGACATATATTGTATATAATTATATCTCAGTGGGCCGGGGCACAGACATATATTGTATATAATTATATCTCAGTGGGCCGGGGCACAGACATATATTGTATATAATTATATCTCAGTGGGCCGGGGCACAGACATATATTGTATATATCTCAGTGGGCCGGGGCACAGACATATATTGTATATATCTCAGAGGGCAGGGGCACAGACATATATTGTATATAATTATATCTCAGTGGGCCGGGGCACAGACATATATTGTATATAATTATATCTCAGTGGGCCGGGGCACAGACATATATTGTATATAATTATATCTCAGTGGCCGGGGCACAGACATATATTGTATATAATTATATCTCAGTGGGCCGGGGCACAGACATATATTGTATATAATTATATCTCAGTGGGCCAGGGCACAGACATATATTGTATATATCTCAGTGGCCCGGGCCTCAGCAACACAGGCCCCGAGCAGCAGTCCGGATCGAAGCTTGCTCATTGTGCTCCTTCCTCACGTGGGGGCACTGCGCGACACTCCCCACCCACCTCACTCCCCACCCTCCTCAGGCCCTGTCGGCATCGGGTGAGTCGCTGAACCGTCCACATTCATTGCATGGACCACCGGAAGTCAACACAGTCGTGATGGACTCAAAACGAGGCAGAGAGAGAAACAGCAGGATACAGGGGTCAGGAGAGAGAAAACCAGCGGATGATGTAATGGCGAACTGGAACGGATTGCAAAGTGGCCCGTGCTTTGCTGGCTCTCTGGGAGGGATGGAGAGTGGGCTGAGGCTCGATTTCTATGGTGTACCCTTAGCTCCAAAATTGGCAGTTATAGATTGGTATACATGAAAAGAAACTACAGACTGGGAATGTAAAAGTGCATGCAGAAACCTCCTCTATGTTAATCATCACGATTTTGCAATGACGTTTTAGTCGATGAAAAAAAAATCCCCTAAAGACAGCAACCAGGTACATCTGCAGTGTAGAAAGGTGTAGAAACGTACATCTGCAGTGTAGAAAGGTGTAGAAACGTACATCTGCAGTGTAGAAAGGTGTAGAAACGTACATCTGCAGTGTAGAAAGGAACATCTGCTGTGTAGAAAGGTGTAGAAAGGAACATCTGCTGTGTAGAAATGTGTAGAAACGTACATCTGCAGTGTAGAAAGGTGTAGAAAGGTACATCTGCTGTGTAGAAAGGTGTAGAAAGGTACATCTGCTGTGTAGAAAGGTGTAGAAAGGAACATCTGCTGTGTAGAAAGGAGCATCTGCTGTGTAGAAATGTGTAGAAAGTTTAAGGTGTAGAAAGGTACATCTGCTGTGTAGAAAGGTGTAGAAAGGTAAAGGTGTAAAAAAGAACATCTGCTGTGTAGAAAGGTATAGAAAGGTACATCTGCTGTGTAGAAAGGTACTAAAGGCTACAGTCAGACCCCCATGATGAGGTCATCACTGCCTTCAGGGAAACACGGCTACAGTCAGACCCCCATGATGACGTCATCACTGCCTTCAGGGAAACACGGCTACAGTCAGACTCCCATGATGACGTGAAAGCTCTTCACGAGCAAAATTCAAATTGACATCTTTTGTCGCTGCTTTCCCACCATAGGTGACAGTGGCCCTGCTGGGAATATTGAAAGCTTTGCTTTGTTCGCTCACTTCACGGGCATCAGACCAGATGAAGCGTTATAGAATTGTTACGCCAGCAGCATAATGGATGCCTCTTTTTGTCTGTGAGCTGTGTGTGTGTGTGTGTGTGTGTGTGTGTGTGTGTGAGCGCGCTTGCGTGCGTGCTTGCGCGCGTGCGCGTGTGTGTGTGTGTGTGAGTGCGTGCAGTGCGTGTGCTTACGTGTGTGTGTGTGTGTGTGTGTGTGAGTGAGGTGTGTGTGTGTGTGTGTGTGTGTGTGTTACCCCTGAAGAAAGAACAGGCACTCAAGCGTAGCATAACCTACCCACCCTTCCCTCCAACCACAAAATGACCGACTGTCACGTGCTGTGACGTCAACGGTGAAGATGTGTCAGTCGTCTCAGAACGGAAGTGGTCCGGCCTTTGGACAGCAAGCGGGCACCGTCACACACCACAGAGCACAGCGGGTGCTCCTCGATCCGCTCTGGTAGGCATTAGGACGTTTCCCTGTTATTGTTGGCCTTTGTTCCACTGAAGACATTTCATTGTTATTGCTGGCCTTTGTTCCACTGAAGACATTTCATTGTTATTGCTGGCCTTTGTTCCACTGAAGACATTTCATTGTTATTGTTGGTCTTTGTTCCACTGAAGACATTTCATTGTTATTGTTGGTCTTTGTTCCACTGAAGACATTTCATTGTTATTGTTGGTCTTTGTTCTATTGAAGACATTTCATTGTTATTGTCGGTCTTTGTTCCACTGTGGACATTTCATTGTTATTGTTGGCCTTTCTTCCACTGAAGACATTTCATTGTTATCGTTGGCCTTTGTTCCACTGAAGACATTTCATTGTTATCGTTGGCCTTTCTTCCACTGAAGACATTTATACTGTTATTGTTGGCTTTTCTCCATTGAAGACATTTGATTGCTATTGTTGGCCTTTGTTCCACTAAAGACATTTCATTGTTATTGTTGGTCTTTCTCCCACTGAAGACATTTCATTGTTATTGTTGGCCTTTGTTCCACTGAAGACATTTCATTGTTATTGTTGGCCTTTGTTCCACTGAAGACATTTCATTGTTATTGTTGGCCTTTCTTCCACTGAAGACATTTCACTGTTATTGTTGGCCTTTGTTCCACTGAAGACATTTCATTGTTATTGTTGGTCTTTCTTCCATTGAAGACATTTCATTGTTATTGTTGGTCTTTGTTCCATTGAAGACATTTCATTGTTATTGTCGGTCTTTGTTCCACTGAAGACATTTCATTGTTATTGTTGGCCTTTGTTCCACTGAAGACATTTCATTGTTATTGTTGGCCTTTCTTCCACTGAAGACATTTCATTGTTATTGTTGGTCTTTGTTCCACTGAAGACATTTCATTGTTATCGTTGGCCTTTCTTCCACTGAAGACATTTATACTGTTATTGTTGGCTTTTCTCCCATTGAAGACATTTGATTGCTATTGTTGGCCTTTGTTCCACTAAAGACATTTCATTGTTATTGTTGGTCTTTCTCCCACTGAAGACATTTCATTGTTATTGTTGGCCTTTGTACCACTGTGGACATTTCATTGCTATTGTTGGCCTTTGTTCCACTGTGGACATTTCATTGTTATTGTTGGCCTTTCTTCCACTGAAGACATTTCACTGTTATTGTTGGCCTTTGTTCCACTGAAGACATTTCACTGTTATTGTTGGCTTTCTTCCATTGAAGACATTTCATTGCTATTGTTGGCCTTTGTTCCACTGAAGACATTTCATTGTTATTGTTGGCCTTTGTTCCACTGAAGACATTTCATTGTTATTGTTGGCCTTTGTTCCACTGAAGACATTTCATTGTTATTGTTGGCCTTTCTTCCACTGAAGACATTTCACTGTTATTGTTGGCCTTTGTTCCACTGAA
>NC_134888.1:29853330-29908330 GCF_041734735.1 Babylonia areolata | reverse complement strand
TCAGTTCTTGTCACGTCCATAGAATCTGACTCTGTCTTTGTCACGTCCATAGAATCTGACTCAGTCCTTGTCACGTCCATAGAATCTGGCTCAGTCCTTGTCACGTCCATAGAATCTGACTCTGTCTTTGTCACGTCCATAGAATCTGACTCAGTCCTTGTCACGTCCATAGAATCTGGCTCAGTCCTTGTCACGTCCATAGAATCTGACTCTGTCCCTGTGACGAACATAGAATCTGACTGTCTGTAGACAGACCCAATACACGGGGATTATTTCACCCTTTGTCATGATAGTGGTTCTTTGTTGTTGTTGTTTTTTTTTTTCCACAAAGTAATACACTCGGAGATTTGGTTGGGTGAGGGGGTGGGGGTGGGGGGCGGAGGACTGAGCAGAGGAGGAGGGAGAAGGGCGAGAAGAGGAAAGGAGACCTCTTAAGGAAGAACAATGAAGTTCTGTTGCAGGGGAAAAAAGGGTTTTACCACGTGTAACTTTGGTAGGGGAGTGGGGGCGGGGGGGGGGGGGGGAGGCAATAGAGCTGTGAAAGTAAAAATGAATTACAACACGGGAGCAAAAAAGCACATTACAACTGAGTGAAAGTGAGAGTGAAATAGAACACAGGGCAGTTGTGAGAAATGACTGGAAAATGATACAATACGAACGAGTGAAAGTAAAATAAGATACAACATGGGACAAGTGCTGATACTGCATGATCAAACAGAAATTCAATTTTCAGTTGCTTTGCTTTGTTTTTCTTCCTCCCCCCCCTCCCCCCCCCGCCCCCTCCCCCAATGGTTGATTGTTTGCTGAAGGAGTTAAAAAGATTCAACTTTGTGAGGATCTGGTATATCGAGTGCGCGCGCGTAAACTTAACCAGGTTTCGTTTACATCAAGTTTGTTTTGTTTTGTTTTATTCACTGGTTTACATTCGTCTGCTCTGTTGTTTGATGACTTTTTTTATGTTGTTGTTGTCTGTTTCATCCATGTGTGTGTGTGTGTGTGCGTGTGTGCGCGCGCGCGCGCGCTTGTGTGTGTGTGCGTTGTGTCAAGTCAAGTCAAATCAAGATTTTATTTCATGATGGTAAATTGAATAAGCAACAATTGCTTTTTTACATCAAGCCATCAATGAAAATATTAATAATAATAAAAATAATTAAAATAAATAAATAAGAATTAAAAAGAAGGAAATAAAGGAGAAAAAATAGGAGAGAGAGAGAGAGAGAGAGAGAGAGAGAGAGAGAGAGAGAGAGAGAGAGAGAGAAGAAGAAGAAACAAGCAGATAAAGAGCAACAATAACAACAAAATGCATATATATATACAAGAATAATGTGATAAAATAATACACAATTGCATTTCAATTTCACACACACACACACACACACACACACACACACACACACCACTGAACACAAATTCTCGGACACAATTACACCATGCCCATCCCACCCACATGCACATGTTCCCCCATATTGTGCAACATCCTTGCCAACACAAGCATGTGTGTGTGTGTGTGTGTGTGTGTGTGTGTGTGTGTGTGTGTTCTTTTCTATGTCTGTCTTCCTCTCTCTCATGCCCTGTATTATTCAAAGGAAACAAGCGAGGGAAATCCCAAGCACGGTGTGGACAGCCAGCCACAGACGTGGTTGACTGGGCAGCTGGCTGTCCTCCTGTCCTCGGAGATCAGCCTGGTTATGTCCCTTTGCTCAGCCTGTTTAACCATGTGACTCAATGCTGCTGTCACACGCTGCTCCGTCCCATTTTCCCCGCCTTAATATTTTAACACCTACATTACCTGGTCGATAGGAAAAAGAGAGAGAGGGGAGGGGGTAAGGGGGGAGAGAGTGCATCAAGGGGCGGAGAGAGAGTGCATCAAAAAAGATGTTATCACCCAATAGTCAACACCACCACGCATTCAGTGATCAGCGTTCAAAGTGCTTCAAACTGAAGTATCTGAATCCTTATGCATATTACAGTGATTCTCAAGTGTGTGTGTGTGTGTGTGTGTGTGTCGTTGAAAATGATTTTTGCAAGCAGAAACAGAAAAGAAGCTGACAGTGCAGACCAGATGGGGTGGGGGTGGGGGTGGGGGGTAGAGATGAACGGGGAGGGGTGGAGGGATGGGGTGGCGGAAGGACGACGAGGTCTCAGGCATGTTGACAGTCCACATTGACAATCCATGACGTGACTCCATTTGTAAATATATAATGCTGAATCCATGTTGTGAATCACTGACGTAAACCATGATGTTGAATCCATGCTGTGGAATTCGTAATGCAAATCCATGAGTGGAGTGATGGCCTAGATAGTTTATTGTATTGTATTGTACACAAGGCACGAGTTACCTCCACTTCCACTGCAGTGCCAATCCATGTGCATCCCACACGTGGACAAGATTTCCGGGCCTGGATTGGCCTCACTGTGCAGACACCTCCGGACCCATAGCTCTCCATCTGACGTTGAAGTCGTGGTTATCTTCGACCCTGAAGGATGAACATTGTATTGTATTGTACTGTATTGTATTGTATTGTATTGTATTGTATTTGCCACAACAAATTTCTGTGGGGCTGCTGTCCATGGAGAAAGCCGTGACAGTGCTGCGACAATTTTTTCTGCTTTCAGCCGCATTTGTTGCACTGTCGGAGTGCACTGTTCTTCAGGATTTTACCAAGGACCACCCTTCTGTTGCCAATGGTGTGTGTCTGTATGTGTGGTTGACTCTGTGTGTGTGTGTGTGTGTGTGTGTGTGTGTGCATGTGTTGACATACTTTTCCCTGACCCTCATACTGATGGGAAGTGCTGAAAAGCACCGACCAAAGGGGAGTGCTGTCCCTTGGCTGAACAAACCACAATGACTGTCATGTGCAGGTTTGCTGCTGTGCCATGTGCTGTTGTGTGTCTCCCACTGTGACATCTGTCACAATATATCTTTATTAGGTGACAGTCACTCAGCAAGTATTGACACAATATATCTTTATCATATCTTTGTTATTAATAGCTGTCAGTCACTCAAGTATTGACACAATATATCTTTATTACCTCTTTATTACCAGCACACTGTGGCATCAGAGGCAACGAAAAAGCGGACATTCTGGCAAGAGACGGTGCACAGAAGGAGCAGGCCAACAAACTGGTGTCATACAATGAAATCAAGACAATCATCAAGGCACAGCAAGGAATAAAGTGGCGCCTCCAGCACCCCAAATACAACCCAGAAGACAGATACCATTTGCTGGAACGACGGGAACAGGTCCAGATCTTCCGCCTGAGGACTGGACACAACCGCCTGTTTCACCACATGCACACAAAATTTGGCATTGGACAGAGTGGAGAGTGCCCTTGTGGTGAGGGACCAATGACAACCGACCACATCCTTCAAGACTGTAGGACGCATGCAGCATCCAGGAAGAAGTACTGGCCAACACCGACAGCTGTGGAAGCCAAACTGTACGGCACCCTGGAGGAGCTGCGATGGACGGCAGCCTTCATCGAGGACACTGGGCTGCTCATCTAATGGGAGGCAAACGACGAAGAAGAATTACCTCTTTGTTAATAGCTGTCAGTTACACAAGAATTGACACAATATATCTTATCATATCTTGTTAATACCTGTCAGTCACTCAAATACTGAAACAATACGCCATTTCTTTTTAATCTTTGCCAGTCACTCAACAAGTATTGATACAATATGTCTTTATCATTTCTTTGTCATGAGGTAATGATACATCAGCAAGTATTGACAGACAATGCATCACATCCACACAACACATGTGTCACTCTGTATGTTGTGTTTAGTCAGGTGGACAGCACACCATTCATGCAACACATGAAGTATTTGACACCATGTATATTGTGTTCAGTCAAGTGTACAACACAACATTCACACAGCACATGAGAGTATTTGTCACAATGTGTGTTGTGTTTAGTCAGGACAGCACACCATTCACACAACACATGAAGTATTTGTCACAATGTGTGTTGCATTTAGTCAAGTGCACAGCACAACATTCACACAACACATGAGGTATTTGTCACCATGTGTGTTGTGTTTAGTCAGGACAGCACAACATTCACACAACACATGAGGTATTTGTCACCATGTGTGGTGTGTTTAGTCAGGAGGACAGCACAACATTCACACAACACATGAGGTATTTGTCACAATGTGTGGTGTGTTTAGTCAATAGGACAGCACAACATTCACACAACACATGAAGTATTTGTCACCATGTGTGTTGTGTTTAGTCAGGACAGCACACCATTCACACAACACATGAAGTATTTGTCACCAAGTATATTGTGTTCAGTCAAGTGGACAGCACAACATTCACACAACACATGAGGTATTTGTCACAATGTGTGTTGCATTTAGTCAAGTGCACAGCACAACATTCACACAACACATGAGGTATTTGTCACCATGTGTGTTGTGCTTAGTGAGGAGGACAGCACACCATTCACACAACACATGAGGTATTTGTCACCATGTACATTTTGTTTAGTCAAGTGCACAGCACAACATTCACACAACACACGAGGTATTTGTCACCATGTATATTTTGTTTAGTCAAGTGCACAGCACAACATTCACACAACACACGAGGTATTTGTCACCATGTGTGTTGTGTTCAGACAAGCACAACAAGGACCGTTGCGGTGTTGTTAGTCAAATCATTATCCAAATATGCGACCAGCAAAGGAATCAATTATAGCATGTGTTGGCATGTGTTGCAAATTCTTTCTCCCCCCCCCTTTTTTCTTAAATAAAAGAAAGAAAATGTCCTTCATCACACAACTTTAATGGGTACATCATGGGTACAAACTCACCAAAGGTTCTATAATAGGAATATCAGGGATATCCCAGACTGAATGTCACAGGTACAAACTCACACAACGTTCTGTAATAGAAACATCAGGGATATCCCAGACTGAGTGTAATATGTACGCTCACCCAAGGTTCTGTAACAGGAACATATCCCAGACTGAGTGTAATGGGTACAAACTCACCAAAGGTTCTATAACAGGAACATCAGGGGTGTAATGGGTACAAACACACCCTAGAAATATCGGCCTTCTTCCCCAAAAGAGAAGAAAATCTGCATCCCACGTGAACACAAAGTATAAATCTGTCAATCTGAACAGGTTGTTCTACACTATTTCAATATAGCTGTATTCTTCTTTTGCTTCTTCTGCATTTGTAGGCTGCCACACTCATGTTCATTTGCATGTATAAGTGGGCTTTTATGTGTATGACCATTATTTATTTACCTTGCCATGCAGGCAGTCATAATCTGCATCCAGGGGTCTGCATGTTAGGTAACTTCTTGTTTCCATAAAACAACTAACGTCTGCCAAGGATTACTTGACATTTGACGTGTGTTTTTTTTTTAATCTTCTGCATGCTTATACACACGAAAGGAAAATTTCTATCTAAAATTACGTTTAAATAACATACTTACCGTGACCCAACTAGTGCAGACTCCGGCAGGGGTCTGACATTCCTGTCCTGTGCAAACTACTATCCGCCTAAGCGGAGAAAACGAAAGTACTACGGGCGATAACCTCCCGGAAGTAGGTAACCTCCCCTTTGTCCCCCTGGCTAGTGCCCTCTTTTTCCGGCAGCCATCTCGACACCTGTTCCTGTGCACTTCATACGGCTAAGTTTTTTCACATTTTCTATCTGTCTATCGATTCTTTGGCGTTTCTGTTTTGTGTCCAATTATGTCTTCAAACAGGTCACAAAATTATGTGGCTCGATTGGGAGATCAGGCTAAAATTAAGGCACGATCGCAATCGATTCGCGATCACTCTGGGCCCTCTACCTCTGCCTCTCTCAACAACGCCAACCCCACGCCACCTCCACTTCCTCCGCTACCTACAGTCGACTCCAGACCACCACTACCCCCTACGCTTCCTCTGGCAACTTCTAGAAAAGGGGTTTAGGTACTAGTAGGTCTGCACTTGCGCTGACCTGGGAGATCAGAAAAAAAACTCCACCCTTCACCTACCAGCTGTCCTAGGAAACTTAGGCAAGAATCCTGTTCTCTAGGAATATCAGGGATATCCCAGACTGAATGTCATGGGTGAGTTTGTACGCAAAATACTGTAAGTCCAAATAAATTGATACCACATAAATATAAATCACATGTGTCAATGTTGGGTTTATGCAATTTATTCAGTGCTGGGAAGAAAACACAACTTAATCTAAATAAATTCATAAAACTTGGAAAGGTTGTGTAACTTTTGTTATATCTAGAACATACTTGTCAGTATGTTTAAGTATGATTTGTTTTGTTGCACTCATCATTTGCGCGTGTGTGTGTGCGTTTTTGCGTGTTTCAGAGACATCATTGGACTGAAGTTGTGATTCAATGAGTATGTATTGTTATAGTATCCTCCACACCCCAAAAGGGGCAAAAGGATTAAATTTCTTTTGAATCTTTGATCATTTGGTCACTGCACCAGTCACACAGATATCCATGGATTCCTTTTTTAGCTGACAGAGTCCAAAATATTTGTGTTTTGCCGGTGTCACAGAAACCAAAGCACTGGGTGATTTCTGAAAGACGTGTTCTCTCTCCAGATTTCATTCTTTTTTTTAGCTAACAGAGTCCAAAGTATCTGCATATTTAAGTGTCTTTCAAACCAAAGCACAGGGTGATTTTCCAATTGTCAGATTCTTAGAACTGAAAAAAAAAAGGGGGGGGGGGGGGGGGTTCCATTGTTCCTTGTCTAAGGGGGGAAAAGGGTGACTTTCCATTTTTCCATATCTGGGGTGGGGGGTGGGGGGTGGGGGAGTGTGACTTCCATTTTTCCATGTCTGAAGGGGGAAAAAGGGTGACTTTGCATTTTTTCCGTGCCTAAGGAGGGAGTTGGGGGAAGGGGGGGGAGGGGGGTGACTTTCCATTTTTTCAGTGTCTTAAGGAGGGGTGGGGAGGGGGGGTGGGGACTTTTGAAGAGAAACATGATCTGTCTCCTCACAGCAGGCAGTACGAACCACCAACACAAAAGGGGCGCAACTCCTTCCTTCAACAGGAGTGTGCATCATTCTGCACCAACAATGCACAATCAAGGTCATCGTACAATTTCTTTTTTCTGTATCTCTGAAATTACACAGTCTCATGGGCAATTGTTACAGAATCCTTTGAAAAATGAAAGTTGGGATAAGTTAAATGAAAAATGAACCAAGCTATGACGATTAATGTAAAATATGAGTGATATTACACCCTGGATGTAGAATGATGGTGAATCCACAACAACAGTAACAAACTGAAAGAAATTAATTTTACCAGCCACCGTGTCAAAGTGGTTAGCGTCATGGACTGACAGCTGTGAGGATGCGGGTTCGATACCCCACAAAGGTGGGGTTTTCAGCCCACAGCTGGCTCCTTCCCAGAACTGAGTGAGCTGTGGGCTTTACTGGGAAGACAAGGACCACACAGTTGAGTAACATCTACTTCACGGATGTGTCTTTGGATGCGGTGTTCTAATTTCCTGACCAACACTGCAAGTGTCTGTATCTCTCAGGCCTCGTTGACGCCAGGATATCATTATGACAGGGAGCATAGAGTACAGCCTTGTCACGTTGTCCCAAACCTAAATGGGTCTACACAGCAGCACTGTCATCATCATCACCATCGTCATCCTCCTCCTTCCCCATTATCAATACAAAAAAATAACAGTCCCAGATAATGTGGCCTTTCATGCCCTGCTCTCATGACCTCAGTTTCCATTCCCCTCCACTTCTTTGCTTAGGGTGAGTCCTGTCAATGTCTTCAGGTGTTGACAGATTCATGGGGAACTGTCAATGGAGGGAAGTGGTGACTGTCTCCACTCTTGGGGGGGGATGCTCACTTAGTCTGGCTCCGCAATTAAGACCTAATCATTGTCAGAAAGGTGGTGTTCTTAGTACGTGAAATGAGAACAGGCTCTACTGAACACCACAGAAGTGACTCAGCAGCAGTGCAGGGCCTCTGGTGTGCGGCCACCTGGTGACCTAACAGCCATGGCTTCCTGTGGACTGCAAGCGCTAGAACTAAGACAGACTACCCCGGGAATGGCGGTGTATGGGTGACTCGGAATGAGCGGTGTGGGAGTAATGCGACTGAATTGTTCACATGATGGGGCAGAAAAAAAACAGAAAGATGAAGAAATGAACCCAGAAGAGAAATCCTTCATCACCAACACCTGTCAGCAACATAACTGTTCCTGTGTTGTTGGATGACACACAATCCCTTCATATTACCAGTTACGGGATTATGGCACACAATCCCTTCACATTACAAGTTACAGGACTATGGCACACAATCCCTTCACATTACAAGTTACAGGACTATGGCACACAATCCCTTCTCATTACAAGTTACAGGACTATGGCACACAATCCCTTCACATTACAAGTTACAGGACTATGGCACACAATCCCTTCTCATTACAAGTTACAGGATTATGCCACACAATCCTTTCACATCACAAGTTACAGGATTACAGCACACAATCATTTCACATTACATGTTACAGGATGGCACACAATCCTTTCACATTACAATGCTTCAGTGCAACAAATAGGCAACCAAAACTTTTCTTTAAAACTTCAAACAATAAAGAAAAGAAAACAGAATTCTGTACACATAAATTATTAGTTTTGTAACATCACATCTTTAATCATGTAATAAATAACTGTCTCACATAAATATTTGCAACAGTGAAGGAAACAAAAACCATCTTGCAGTCCTTGAAACCACAGAGGCCAGCCCTTGTCCAGCAATCCAGTGAACTGGTTCAGTCTGTTGATCACACACCAAAACCCCTCCAGATAAAGCCTGACTGCCCTCTGCAGTAGTGGACAGACCTCAACCCCTTCAGTGGTCAGTTAAAACCGGACTGCCCTCTGCAGTAGTGGACAGACCTCAACCCCTTCAGTGGTCAGTTAAAACCGGACTGCCCTCTGCAGTAGTGGACAGACCTCAACCCTTCCAGTGGTCAGTTAAAGCCCAATTGCCCTCTGCAGCAGTGGACAGACCTCAACCCCTTCAGTGGTCAGTTAAAACCGGACTGCCCTCTGCAGTAGTGGACAGACCTCAACCCTTCCAGTGGTCAGTTAAAGCCCAATTGCCCTCTGCAGCAGTGGACAGACCTCAACCAATTCATTGGTCAGTTAAAACAGGACTGCCCTCTGCAGTAGTGGACAGACCTCAACCCTTCCAGTGATCAGTTTAAGCCTGATTGCTCTCTGCAGTAGTGGACAGACCTCAACCCCTTCAGTGGTCAGTTAAAACCGGACTGCCCTCTGCAGTAGTGGACAGACCTCAACCCCTTCAGTGGTCAGTTAAAACCGGACTGCCCTCTGCAGTAGTGGACAGACCTCAACCCTTCCAGTGGTCAGTTAAAGCCTGATTGCTCTCTGCAGTAGTGGACAGACCTCAACCCTTTCAGTGGTCAGTTAAAACAGGACTGCCCTCTGCAGTAGTGGACAGACCTCAACCCCTTCAGTGGTCAGTTAAAACCGGACTGCCCTCTGCAGTAGTGGACAGACCTCACCAACTTCAGTGGTCAGTTAAAGCCTGATTGCCCTCTGCAGTAGTGGACAGACCTCAACCCTTCCAGTGGTCAGTTAAAGCCTGACTGCCCTCTGCAGTAGTGGACAGACCTCAACCCTTCCAGTGGTCAGTTAAAGCCCAATTGCCCTCTGCAGCAGTGGACAGACCTCAACCCCTGCAGTGGTCAGTTAAAACCGGACTGCCCTCTGCAGTAGTGGACAGACCTCAACCCTTCCAGTGGTCAGTTTAAGCCTGACTACCCTCTGCAGTAGTGGACAGACCTCAACCCCTTCAGTGGTCAGTTAAAACCGGACTGCCCTCTGCAGTAGTGGACAGACAGCTTTCTTAGACAGCTAGCAGTTTCAGTTTCAGTATCAGTAGCTCAAGGAGGTGTCACTGCGTTCGGACAAATCCATATACGCTACACCACATCTGCCAAGCAGATGCCTGACCAGCAGCGTAAGACAGCTAGCAGTGTTTGGAAATGTCAGAAAGGTGTACCACCACAACTGACAAACACACTCCACACATCTTCCTCAAGACACATTGTGGAACTGTCTGCAGGCGTACAGTGTGGAACTTGTCAGTTCCCATGCACATCACCTCATGCACAACACAACACAACACATCACATTATATCACACCACTCACATCACATCACACCACATCAGTCTCCATGGAGATGTTGTTCACAACACACCCTATGTCTGGTCATCAAAAAATAACATCACACTGTGCTCATTTGGTGGAGGAGCTCCACATACAGTCCATGGTCCTGTTTTCCATCACTGCCTGTTCTGATTACCCAGACACACAATGCTGACAGGTCCACACCGTCACATCACTCTGAGGTCACCTGCTGAAGATGACTCACACACAACCTCAGCCACACAGAGACTGTTGTGACTCCCTCCCTCACAACACAGAGCACTGACTGTTGTGACTCCTTCACAACACAGCACTGACTGTTGTGACTCCTTCACAACACAGCACTGACTGTTGTGACTCCCTCCCTCACAAACACAGCACTGACTGTTGTGACTCCCTCCTTCACAACACAGCACTGACTGTTGTGACTCCCTCCCTCACAAAACACAGCACTGACTGTTGTGACTCCTTCACAACACAGCACTGACTGTTGTGACTCCCTCCCTCACAACACATAGCACTGACTGTTGTGACTCCCTCATAACACACAGCACTGACTGTTGTGACTCCCTCCCTCACAACACAGAACACTGACTGTTGTGACTCCCTCCCTCACAACACAGAACACTGACTGTTGTGACTCCCTCCCTCACAACACAGCACTGACTGTTGTGACTCCCTCCCTCACAACACAGAGCACTGACTGTTGTGACTCCCTCCCTCACAACACACAGCACTGACTGTTGTGACTCCCTCCCTCACAACACAGAACACTGACTGTTGTGACTCCCTCCCTCACAAAACACAGCACTGACTGTTGTGACTCCCTCCCTCACAACACAGCACTGACTGTTGTGACTCCCTCCCTCACAACACAGAACACTGACTGTTGTGACTCCCTCCCTCACAACACACAGCACTGACTGTTGTGACTCCCTCCCTCACAAAACACAGCACTGACTGTTGTGACTCCCTCCTTCACAACACAGAGCACTGACTGTTGTGACTCCCTCCCTCACAACACAGAGCACTGACTGTTGTGACTCCCTCCCTCACAACACAAGTGTCACTTCAGTGCTAGGAGCGTTCCTAGGAGTGTTCCATTTCCTTGATGGTGTCACTTCAGTGCTAGGAGTGTTCCTTTTTTTTTGATGGTGTCACTTCAGTGCTAGGAGCGTTCCTTTTGCCTGATGGTGTCAATTCAGTGCTAGGAGCGTTTCTAGGAGTGTCCCATTTCCTTGATGGTGTCACTTCAGTGCTAGGAGTGTTCCTAGGAGCGTTCCTTTTTCTTGATGGTGTCACTTCAGTGCTAGGAGCGTTCCTAAGAGCGTTCCTTTTTCTTGATAGTGTTACTTCAGTGTTAGGAGTGTTCCTAGGAGTGTTCCCTTTCTCTGATGGTGTCACTTCAGCCAAATGAGTGTTCCGAGGAGCATTCCTTTTCTTTGATGGTTTCACTTCAGCCCATGGAGCATTCCTAGGAGCGCTCCTTTTTCTTGATGGTGCGCTTGGCCAGGTTCTTGGTGATGATGTCCCTGATCTTGGGTTCGTGCCTCAGCAGGTTCAGCAGGCTGCACTTGGCCTCCTGCATCTGCTGTCGCACCACCTGGCACCGCTGGAGGTTGCCCTGCCACAGCCACACACACAGAGCTAATAGTAATAACAATAATAAAAATAATGATAATAATAATAACAAAATGCAGGCTTATATTGCGCAATACCCCTATCTCAGATGGGGCTCACCGTGCTTTACAATACAATATACAAATTTAAGACTAAGTGACGAAAACATATGTACAAAGTCAACACAGTCTCACATGACATTGGCTAAAATATACACATTAATCTAAGAATAAGTAACATAAAAATATGTAAGTCAACACAGACACCATCACAGTCTCAAATCACACAGGCCCAAATCACAGCAAAACAAAGCACATCACATTCACCATAGTAAAAAAAATAAACACCAAGGAACCAGACATCACATCAAAAAACACAACAAAAAAAAAACCCAAAAACCCATCAAAATCATCACAAATGTACACAAATAAACACAAAGAGCACATCCAGCAATAAAATCACAGCAAGCATATGCAGATGGAAAACGTTTTATTGAGAAAAGTAGTTTGAAAAGATGTTTTGAGTGCTCTACTGAATGCAGGTGTACACACACACACACGTACATACAGTCAAACAGGTACACACACATGGGCAGACACATGTACACACACACACACACACACACACACACACATGTACACACAGGTACAGTTACACAAATCTGATCTTTAGGCATTTGGTAAAGTAAATTCCTAATTCAACAATCGTACCATCCAACAAGTTTGAGCAGAGCAAATGTATCTTAAAATCTGTAGTAACAGAGGGGAATGTATTTTTTCATGCAAGGATTCATATCTTAGGCTATCTTTTGCAAACTAAAAAAAGGCATTCATCTTCAATTTCCAGACAAGGAAAAACAAAAAATGGCATTCGTCTTCCTATTTCTATCTGTCACACTGGATACAGAATGGGTTCAATAATGGCTTCCAAAAGTGAAAAATGCCATTCAAGAGAGAGAGAGAGAGAGAGAGAGAGAGAGTATATATTTGTGTGTATTTAAATATTCATGCGTGCAATGGGCCATCTGTGAGGGTGTGTGCATACATGTGTGCACCTGTGTGTGTTTGTACGTGCGTACAAGTTGTCTGCGCAAATCGCAAATCACTTTGATAATGCAGTGTGTATGTCACCCCTTTTTCAAGTGTTGTTAACCAAATCATTTTGATAATACAGTGTGTTTTTAACCCCTTTTTAAAGTATTGACAACTAAATCATTTGATAATGCAGTGTGTATGTCACCCCTTTTTAAAGTGTTGATAACCAAATTATTTTACTTTGATAATGCAGTGTGTATGTCATCCCTTTTTAAAGTGTTGATAACCAAATTATTTTACTTTGATAATGCAGTGTGTATGTCACCCTGTTTTAAAGCTATGCTAACAAAATTCTTCCACACAAATTTCATGGATGAATGAAAGAATGGACTGCATTTCTGGATGTCCACGCTCACCTCTTTTTTTTCCCCCCTTTTTTTTTTCTTTTTGCATTGTTTCCCTAAATTCTCCCACAAAAATACTGTTGTAAATTAAGAATACCATGAAACGAAAGCTGTGAGCTGGAGCCACCATAGTACCACTGCCCACTACATGGCACTGACAGGAGAGTATAGAAAAAAACTGGTCAGTTCCAGCAGTGTGTTGTACTGGTCAGTCAGTGTGTTGTACTGGTCAGTTCCAGCAGTGTGTGTTACTCACCCTGGTCAGTTCCAGCAGTGTGTTGTACTGGTCAGTTCCAACAGTGTGTTGTACTGGTCAGTTCCAGCAGTGTGTTGTACTGGTCAGTCAGTGTGTTGTACTGGTCAGTTCCAACAGTGTGTGTTACTCACCCTGGTCAGTTCCAGCAGTGTGTGTTACTCACCCTGGTCAGTTCCAGCAGTGTGTTGTAATCATAGTGGTAGGAGGGAGGGCGGGGACAAGGTCGGGCCAACATGGCTGACAGCCGTTCCTTCAGCTTCTCCATCCTTCGCTCCAGACTCTCTTCATTCTCTATCTGTCGTAACAATCATCACAACAATCATCACAACAATCTTCGTTCTCTATCTGTCATAACAATCATCACAACAATCATCATAACAATCTTCGTTCTCTATCTGTCGTAACAATCATCACAACAATCATCATAACAATCTTCGTTCTCTATCATAACAATCATCACAACAATCTTTGTTCTCTATCTGTTGCAACAATCATCACAACAATCTTTGTTCTCTATCTGTCGTTACACAGCAATCATCACAACAATCCTTGTTCTATATCTGTCATTACACAGCAATCATCACAACAATCCTCTTTCTCTATCTGTCGTTACACAGCAATCATCACAACAATCCTCGTTCTCTATCTGTCGTAACAATCATCGCAACAATCTTCGTTCTCTATCTGTCGTTACACAGCAATCATCACAACAATCATCGCAACAATCCTTGTTCTACATCTGTCATTACACAGCAATGATCAAAACAATCCTCATTCTCTATCTGTCGTTACACAGCAATCATCACCACAATCCTCGTTCTCTATCTGTCATTACACAGCAATCATCACAACAATTCTTGTTCTCTATCTGTCGTTACACAGCAATCATCACCACAATCATCACAACATTCATTCTCAATCGGTCGTTACACAACAATCATCACAAAAATCCTCATTCTCTATCTGTCGTTATACAGCAATCATCACAACAATCTTCGCTCTCTATGTGTCATTACACAGCAATCATCACAACAATCATCACAACAATCCTCGTTCTCTATCTGCCGTTATACAGCAATCATTGCAACAATCATCACAACAATCCTCATTCTCTATCTGCCGTTATACAGCAATCATTGCAACAATCATCACAAAAATCCTCATTCTCAATCTGTCATTACACAGCAATCATCACAACAATCATCAGTCTCTACCTGTCGTTACATAGCAATCATTACAACAACCATTGCTCTTTACCTGTCCTTACAAAACAATCATCACAACAATAATCATTTTCTGTTTGTCAGCACAGAACAATCATCACAACAATCATCATTCTCTATTAGTCAGCTCACAACAATCATAACAACAGTCATTATCCTCTATTTGTCAGCACAGAACAATCATCACAAAAGCCATCATACTCTATTAGTCAGTTCATAACAATCATCACAACAATCCTCATTCTCAATCTGCTGGCACACGACAATCATCACTATTTATTGATTTCAACCCTCTTTGGACAGAGCATTTAAAATACAATTTAATCGGTGATAAAAACAGATATAAAAAAATATTGATATCTTGTCATCTTTCACACTTTAAAGACTTTCCAAAAATATTCCTCCATGCTTTTGACAAATTGCAAAAATTAACCCGTTGTGTGACGTGCGACTTATGTCCCCTTTGTTGCACTGTTGTACACCTACAGGACATAACTCTCAGGCCCAATTTTCATAAGCAATTCGCAGTTGACAGTTAATGGGAAATAACCTACTTTGTTTCTCCATGTCTTCTAGAAGTTTGAAGATTGCTCACATCCCTCAGACTTGTACGGTCAGTTCTGAACAACTGGTAGGCAGTAGGAAATTCCGAAGTTACTCTCAAACACGTTTGGTCAAATAGGTATTATTTAGCTAAGATGGATTTTGTCTCATTTTTCAAAGGTTTACAGCCTAAGAAGTGGCTCAGGAAATACTGAAAGATGTGGACAGTGGGGAAGAAAGCCAGTGTTGTGGTGAGGGTGATGATTCAGGTGCAGATATGGACAATGATGGTAACAGTCACAAATCACTTCATGACACAGAGTGAAAGTAACAGTGATGTATGTGAGCCCAAGACTGACAGTCTGCATCTGTAGCAAGCCAGGAGTACAGTGACAGTGAAGGTGAACCAGATGGTAGCACAAGCACTGCGACTCTACATGTGTAACTGGAATGGGAAGGGGCATGAGGAAACTGGGGGTCAATCAAACTAACCACCAGGGGGGGAGGGAGGTAGGATGGGAGGACGGTATTTGTTGGTAAAGTGCCAACACACAGCTGGCTGGCCAACTGGTGTCTTTTTCATCAAGCTTTGGTGTAAAACTGGGTCACAGGCACCCAATGAAAACAAATTTGACTGGAAATGCTGGAGTTATTTGTGATGCAGAGAATTTCTAACCACTTGATTTCATGGAAATTTTCTTTGACTCAGATTAGAAACAAGAATAACAACAGTTATACAAAGCAGTTGCAATTACTTTACCATCTGCTTAAAGCACAATGCATGAGGAATCACTATGCAAAATTTCAAGGAGATATTTTTGTACTTGAATGAAGAAGTAATATACATTTTATTGCACTTTCGTGGAAACCCCAAGTTTTCACTCAGCAAACAGGTATTTTAACAATCTTCAAATATTCTAGACAACTGGGAGAAACAAAGTAAGTTAAATATTAACCGTGAATTGCTGATGACAACTGGACATGAGAAATATGTCCCACAGGCGGATAACAGAGCAATAAAAGGGACGTAAGTCTCACGTCCCAAGACAGGCAACAGGTTAAGATAAGGTACAAGTCAGTAACCCAATGGAAGGCTTTGTACAAATAAGTTGCAAACTGACTTTATTTTCTTGACATGACATTATGAGCAAAACTGATCTAAGCAAAAAAGACCTGCAGTAACACTTTTGGGATATCAAACTGTATCTAGGGTCGGTTACTTTGGATAACAAAACATAAGCTTTCTTCTGCATTTGTGCACAATGGACAAAAAAGATCACAATCACTACACTGTCTGTAATGGCCATGATGGATGAACAGCAATATCTGATAGCCAAAATCTTCTCATAACATAATCATTTGAAAACCAAAACCAAAAGGACTGACCACTTCCTCCAGCTGTGTGGACACATAGTACAGCCTCCAGCCACTGGCTTTCTGCAGGATGCCCCGCTGACTGATCAACTCGTTCACCGTCCTGTTGCCCTCCTCTGAACATAGACAGAACCCTGCATCAACATTCTGCCCTGACAACCCTGCATCAACAGTCTGACCTTCCAACCCTGCATCAACATTCTGACCTTACAACCCTGCATCAACATTCTGGCCTTTCAACCCCACATCAACATTCTGACCTCACAACCCTGCATCAACATTCTGCCCTTCCAACCCTGCATCAACATTCTGCCCTTCCAACCCCGCATCAACATTCCGAACTTACGCCTGCATCAACATTCTGACCTTACAACCCTGCATCAACATTCTGGCCTTTCAACCCCACATCAACATTCTGACCTCACAACCCTGCATCAACATTCTGACAACCCTGCATCAACAGTCTGACAACACTGCATCAACAGTCTGACCTTACAACCCTGCATTAACATTCTGACCTTCCAACCCTGCATCAACATTCTGACCTCATAACCCTGCATCAACAGTCTGACAACACTGCATCAACAGTCTGACCTTACAACCCTGCATTAACATTCTGACCTTCCAACCCTGCATCAACATTCTGACCTTCCAACCCTGCATCAACATTCTGACCTCATAACCCTGCATCAACAGTCTGACAACACTGCATCAACAGTCTGACCTTACAACCCTGCATTAACATTCTGACCTCACAACGACCTTACAACCATGTGGGTTGCATCAACATTCTGACCTTACAACCCAGCATCAATATTCTGACCTTACAACCTTGCATCAACATTCTGACCTTACATATTCTGACTTTACAACCCTGTATCAACATTCTGACCTTACAACCCTGCATCAACATTCCGAACTTACGCCTGCATCAACATTCTGACCTTTCAACCCTGCATCAACATTCTGACCTCACAACCCTGCATCAACATTCTGACCTCATAACCCTGCATCAACAGTCTGACAACACTGCATCAACAGTCTGACCTTACAACCCTGCATTAACATTCTGACCTCACAACGACCTTACAACCATGTGGGTTGCATCAACATTCTGACCTTACAACCCAGCATCAATATTCTGACCTTACAACCTTGCATCAACATTCTGACCTTACATATTCTGACTTTACAACCCCGTATCAACATTCTGACCTTACAACCCTGCATCAACATTCTGACCTTACAACCCTGTATCAACATTCTGACCTTACAACCCTGCATCAACATTCTGACCTCACAAACCTGCATCAACAGTCTGACAACACTGCATCAACAGTCTGACAACACTGCATCAACAGTCTGACCTTACAACCCTGCATTAACATTCTGACCTCACAACAACCTTACAACCATGTGGGTTGCATCAACATTCTGACCTTACAACCTTGCATCAACATTCTGACCTTACATATTCTGACCTTACAACCTTGCATCAACATTCTGACCTTACAACCTTGCATCAACATTCTGACCTTACATATTCTGACTTTACAACCCTGTATCAACATTCTGAACTTACAACCCTGTATCAACATTCTGAACTTACAACCCTGTATCAACATTCTGAACTTACAACCCTGCATCAATATTCTGCATCAATATTCTGACCTTACAACCCTGCATGAATATTCTGACCTTACAACCCTGCATGAATATTCTGACCTTACAACCCTATATCAACATTCTGACATTACAACCCTGCATCAACATTCTGACAACCCTGCATCAATATTTTGACCTAACAACCCTGTGTCAACATTCTGACCTTACAACCCTGCATCAACATTCTGAACTTAGAACCCTGCATCAACATTCTGACCTTACAACCCTGCATCAACATTCTGAACTTAGAACCCTGCATCAACATTCTGACCTTACATATTCTGACCTTACAACCCTGCATCAACATTCTGACCTTACAACCCTGTATCAACATTCTGAACTTAGAACCCTGCATCAACAGTCACTTTTCTGGCTTTACAACTCATCAACATTCACTTTTCTGATCTTACATTCAAATAATGTTTGGACAGATCTTTGAACCCCTTTATCAAGCAGAATACTACAGCATGCTCATATGTCTACAAGTAGAACACACACATCAACACAAACACAGATGTATATATCACAAACAGACACACATACAGTGTGACCCCTGACCTTTTGGCCTGACGTCTGACTGACGCTGGAAGTGGTTATGTTTGGGTTTCCAGTTGACGGAGTAATCACTCATGATGGACATGGTCGGCTTTGTCCTCTCTCTTGTCCACCGCACACCCTCTGCATCCGTGTAGTCTGTACAACACACTACACACTTTATTCTTCTGCATCTGTGTAGTCTGTAAAACACACTACACACTTTATTCTTCTGCACCTGTGTAGTCTGTACAACACACTACACATTTTATTCTTCTGCATCAGTGTAGTTTGTACAACACACTACACATTTTATTCTTCTGCATCTGTGTAATCTGTGCAACACACTACAAGCTTCACGTCGGCTTTGTCCTCTCTCTTGTCCACCACACCCTCTGCATCTGTGTAGTCTGTACAACACACTACACACTTTATTCTTCTGCATCTGTTTAGTCTGTACAACACACTACACATTTTATTCTTCTGCATCTGTGTAATCTGTGCAACACACTACATGCTTCATGCTTCATCAGACATGAGGCAGAGGGAGAGAGGAAGGCAGTCATCAGACATGAGGCAGAGGGAGAGAGGAAGGCAGTCATCAGACATGAGGCAGAGGGAGAGAGGAAGGCAGTCATCAGACATGAGGCAGAGGGAGAGAGGAAGGCAGTCATCAGACATGAGGCAGAGGGAGAGAGGAAGGCAGACATCAGACATAAGGCAGAGGGAGAGAGGAAGGCAGTCATCAGACATGAGGCAGAGGGAGAGAGGAAGGCAGTCATCAGACATGAGGCAGAGGGAGAGAGGAAGGCAGACATCAGACATAAGGCAGAGGGAGAGAGGAAGGCAGTCATCAGACATAAGGCAGAGGGAGAGAGGAAGGCAGTCATCAGACATAAGGCAGAGGGAGAGAGGAAGGCAGTCATCATACATCAGACATAAGGCAGAGGGAGAGAGGAAGGCAGTCATCATACATCAGACATAAGGCAGACAGAGAGAGGAAGGCAGACATCAGACATGAGGCAGAGGGAGAGAGGAAGGCAGTCATCAGACATAAGGCAGAGGGAGAGAGGAAGGCAGTCATCAGACATAAGGCAGAGGGAGAGAGGAAGGCAGTCACCATACATAATAATAATAATAGTGGATACTTATATAGCACACTATCCAGAAATCTGCTCTAGGTGCTGTACAAAAACGCTTTTGATAACATAAAACATTATATCTATGTTACATACACACACCAAAATGTGACCACACACACACACACGCGCGCGCGCGCGCGCGCGCACGCACGCACACACACACACACACACACTGCATTCATACATTTTAGCATACATGTGTATCTAACAGCTACCCAAACACATACGCACACATAGGCAGGCACAAACTTACATAGACACACGCACACACAATACACATTCATATACATGCATGTAGTTGTGGACCTGCCACAATTGAACTTATTGCTGAGGGAAAAGGTGAGTTTTGAGACGAGATTTAAAAGATGCGAGGGAATCAGAATGACGGAGGTTATCAGGGAGCTTGTTCCACGTCTTTGGCGATTGAAAAGAAAACGATCTGTGTCCATAGGTCTTACTTCTGACGTGAGGTATCCTGAGAAGTCGAGTATCAGAGGAAGAACGGAGCTGGCGAGACGGGGTATAGATATGGATGAGTTCAGAAAGATATTTGGGGCCAGATCCGTTGACTGCAGAAAAGGTCAGAGTGGATAGCTTATAGTCTATTCGATCAGAAACGGGCAACCAGTGGAGAGACTGAAGGAGAGGAGAAACATGGTCAAATTTAGAAGCTCTGCAAATGAGTCTGGCAGCGTTATTCTGAATTCTTTGGAGTCTGTCTAACAGGTATTTGGGAAGGCCGGCCAAAAGAGAGTTGCAGTAATCCAATCTTGAGAGAACCAGAGAGCATACAAGTGTCTTGGTTGCATCGGTTGAGAGACAGTGGCGGATAGAGCTGATTCTACGCAGTTCCAAATAGGCAACTTTACAGATATTCGAAATGTGCTGTTGGAAGGAAAGAGACTGGTCCAGGATTACACCAAGACTGCGAACAGAGGGAGAAAGTGAAACAGGTGTGCTATTGATCAGAACAGAGTCAGGAAAGGAAGGATGTTGACGAAACTTCTTTGGACAGGTTATCATAAATTCAGTCTTATCATCATTTAATTGCAGCTTGTTGAGAGTCATCCAGTCCTTTAGGCCAGCAATGCACTCCTGTGTTTGAGTCACCAGTGCATCAAATTCAGCTATGGAAGCCGACTGATAAAGTTGTGTGTCATCAGCAAAGCTCTCATGCGACATCGCATGATGACTGATGACATCCGACACAGGAGCCGCATACAGCACGAAAAGAACAGGACCTAGGACGGACCCTTGTGGGACACCATATTTCAAGGCAGATACTCTAGAGTATGTACCATTTACACACACTTTCTGTGTACGATCTGACAGGTAAGACGTGATCCATGCTAGTGCAGTGTCACGAATACCAAAGGAAGTTTTAAGTCTGTTCAAGAGGATAGAGTGGTCGATAGTGTCAAAAGCTGCTGACAAATCTAAGAGAGCGAGAACAGATATCTTATCCTCATCAAATCCCGAAAGCAAATCATTCACTATTCTAAGAAGGGCTGTTTCGCAACTATGACCACGTCTATAAGCTGACTGGTGGGAATTAAGTAAACCATTCTGCTCCAGATGAGCTAAGAGCTGAGACAATATGATCTTTTCTAGCAGTTTTGATAAAAATGACAGATTAGAGACAGGTCGATAATTTTTCAAACAATTATGATCCAAAGATGGTTTCTTGATGAGTGGACGTACAACAGCAGATTTGAAGCTTTCAGGGAAACAACCAGACAGTAAGGAAGAATTGATGACATGAGTAATATGTGGCAGTAGAACATCAATACATTCAACCAACATCAGACATAAGGCAGAGGGAGAGAGGAAGGCGGTCATCACACATGATGCAGAGGGAGAGAGGAAGGCAGTCATCAGTCATAAGGCAAAAGGCAGAGGGAGAGAGGAAGGCAGTCATCAGACATGAGGCAGAGGCAGAGAGGAAGGCAGTCATCAGACATGAGGCAGAGGGAGAGAGGAAGGCAGACATCAGACATGAGGCAGAGGGAGAGAGGAAGGCAGACATCAGAGATAAGGCAGAGGGAGAGAGGAAGGCAGACATCAGACATAAGGCAGAGGGAGAGAGGAAGGCAGTCATCAGACATGAGGCAGAGGGAGAGAGGAAGGCAGACATCAGACATGAGGCAGAGGGAGAGAGGAAGGCAGTCATCAGACATGAGGCAGAGGGAGAGAGGAAGGCAGACATCAGACATGAGGCAGAGGCAGAGAGGAAGGCAGACATAAGACATGAGGCAGAGGGAGAGAGGAAGGCAGACATCAGACATGAGGCAGAAGGAGAGAGGAAGGCAGACATCAGACATGAGGCAGAGGCAGAGAGGAAGGCAGACATCAGAAATCAGACATAAGGCAGAGGCAGAGAGGAAGGCAGACATAAGACATCAGACATGAGGCAGAGGGAGAGAGGAAGGCAGTCATCAGACATGAGGCAGAGGGAGAGAGGAAGGCAGTCGTCAGACATGAGGCAGAGGGAGAGAGAAAGGCAGACATCAGCCATGAGGCAGAGGGAGAGAGGAAGGCAGTCATCAGACATGAGGCAGAAGGAGAGAGGAAGGCAGACATCAGACATGAGGCACAGGGAGAGAGGAAGGCAGACATCAGACATGAGGCAGAGGGAGAGAGGAAGGCAGACATCAGACACGAGGCAGAAGGAGAGAGGAAGGCAGACATCAGACATGAGGCAGAGGGAGAGAGAAAGGCAGACATCAGACATGAGGCAGAGGGAGAGAGGAAGGCAGACATCAGAGGGAGAGAGGAAGGCAGTCATCAGACATAAGGCAGAAGGAGAGAGGAAGGCAGACATCAGACATGAGGCAGAGGCAGAGAGGAAGGCAGAAATCAGACATAAGGCAGAGGCAGAGAGGAAGGCAGACATCAGAAATCAGACATAAGGCAGAGGCAGAGAGGAAGGCAGACATCAGACATCAGACATAAGGCAGAGGGAGAGAGGAAGGCAGACATCAGACATCAGACATGAGGCAGAGGGAGAGAGTCACCTTCTTGGTGCTGCAGGGGATGTTCCTGCTTCAAGTCCGACACTGGGGGTTTGCTGTCACCCTCCTCGTCTGTGGAACTGTTCTGTTTCACTTCTTCACTCACACTCCTGCGTGATACATCACTGTAACATGCAGATACATCACTGTAACATGCAGATACATCACTGTAACACAGAGAGCCATGACTGCAACATAGAAAGGCATCACTGCAACATAGAGACACAACACCATAAAACAGAAACTTATCACTGTAACATACAAACACAAGAATGTAACATACAGATACATGGCTGAAACATAGACACATCACTGTAACATAGACAAGATATGACTGTAACATAGGGACATCACTGTAACATAGAGATGTCACTGTAACATAGAGACATCACTGTACTGTACAAATAAATCACTGCAACATACAAATGAATCATTGAAACATTGAAATACATTTGACGGGCGCAATAGCCGATTGGTTAAAGCGTTGGACTTTCAATCTGAGGGTCCCGGGTTCGAATCTCGGTAATGGTGCCTATTGGGTAAAAGGTGGAGATATTTCCAATCTCCCAGTCAATATATGTGCAGACGTCCTTGCACCTGAACCACCTTTGTGTGTATACGCAAGTAGAAGATCAAATATGCACGTTAAAGATCCTGTAATCCATGTCTGCATTTGGTGGGTTATGGTAACAAGAACATACCCAGCATGCACACCCCCGAAAACGGAGTATGGCTGCCTACACTGCAGGGTTAAAACAGTCATACACATAACAGCCCACTTATGTACAAACGAGTGAATGTGGGAGCTGCAGCCCATGAACGATAAAGAAGAAGAAATACATTATTCTAACATGGATACATCACTGTAACATAGATTATTGTCTCTATCAAACCATGAATTGTGTGCATCCATTCTTTTCCTTAGCATAGCAGAACCATCTCACTGCTTCATGCACACACACACACACACACACACACACACATGTATGTATGTGCAAGACAAAAAAGACAAAAAATGAAGCATAACTTCAAACCACTACTCCTAGGCGTCAATAAAATTGAAGAGGTAGATTCACACAAAATTCTGGGTGTCATTATTGATAAAGATCTATCTTGGACTGATCATACAAAGTACTTAAGTAAACATCTCTCAAATAGAATACTTCAACTAGCAAAAATCAAAACGATTCTTAATGTCCATTCACGAAAGCTCTTCTTCTGTGCACATATTCTGCCAGTAATTGATTATGCGTCAACTTTATGGGACAGCAGTAGCCTCTCAAACTTGAAGTTTATTCACTGTATGTATAAAAGAGCACTGAAAATAGCATTGTTAAAACCGAACTCCCTGACTCCAATGGACTATAAACAACTTAATATATTATCTTTTCACAATGGGCTGTACTTCAACAAAGCTGTTTGCATGCATAATGTATGCAAATGCTCCAAAAAAGATTGCAGACACTTTTAAAACTAATGAACACAGACACAACCACATGCTCTGCATACCCAGACCAAGAAACAACCTTTACAAATCCAGCTTTCTGTATTCTGGTGGAAATTTATGGAATAATCTCCCACTCACTCTGAAAAGTATCGTAAATAAAAACGTGTTTAAGAAAAATCTGCAGAATCACCTCATTGAAAATAATTAACAGTAATTCAAATTTTGATCTGTTTGTCTAATATTTCTATTATTTGTGAAATGTTTTGTATATGCTTGTGTTGGCAAGGATTTTGCACTATATGGAGGAACATGTGCATGTGGGTGGGATGGGCATGGTCAAATTGTGTCCGAGAATTTGTGTTCAGTGGTGTGTGTGTGTGTGTGTGTGTGTGTGTGAAATGGAAATGCAATTGTGTATTTCTTTATCACAATATCCTTGTATATATATATATATATATATATATATATATATATATATATATACACACACATATACATATATGCATTTTGTTGTTATTGTTGCTCTTCATCTGCTTGTTTCTTCTCTCTCTCTCTCTCTCTCTCTCTCTCTCTCTCTCCTATTTTTTCTTTTTTTTTCCTTCTTTTTTTTTTCTTTTTTTATAATTATTATTTTCATTGATGGCTTTATGTAAAAAAGTGATTGTTGCTTATTCAATTTACCATCATGAAATAAAATCTTGACCTGACTTGACTTCACACACACACACACACACACACACACACAATTCCCTTCATCAAGGAGGACATGTGTTGATTCGAACAGATCTCCGAAGCAGTAGAATATCTCTGATAATGATAAATGTAGCTTCTGTGGATCACATTCAGAAACCACTGAACATCTTTTTTTTAGAGATATGAGATTGTGCAGAGATTTTGGTCTGCTTTCCAAACTGATATAAATAACAAATACAATAATGTACACAATGCCCAATTATGTGAAGAACTGGTTTTATTTGGCAATTCACCAACATTTGCTACAGACAACATTGTTGATTTTATCATTTTACTTGCAAAAAACTTTCTGTATAAATACAAATTCAATAAACAACAACCACAACTCAATGCATTTAGAACACACCTCAGATACAGATACAAAGTCGAAGAACATGCATCTTATATACTGATGAACATTATGCTTTTTGTACGAAGTGGAACAGATACCTTCCAATTATGGAAACTGTCACCTGATCATAATTTTACCTGTTCCATAGTAACCATCCTGTATAACAGTCCTTATAAAATGAATGGGGGAAAAAAAAGGAAAGACAGAGAGAAAAAAAGGAAAAAAAGAAACTCACATCCACTGCAAAACACTTGTACTAGCAGTTTTTTGTTTGTTTGTTTGTTGTTGTTTTTCATTGTAATTAACCATAAGCTTTTTTTCCAATAATGCAGAAGTGGTATACTCATTGTTCCTTTTGCCTCGTCTTTGTTGCGATTACTGTAATAGTTGACATAATTGATACTATTGCTATGTTATAACTGGTCTCATTATTATTAATATTATCTTAATATTATTACTTATTCTACTGCTATTACAAGCGTCATACTATTGAAACCATCATCACTACTGCAATCAATAATGTGCCAACAGTGACTGACTGAATGATTGGACAAGCAGTTAAATGTGTGTGGGGTTGGGTTTTTTTTTGGTTGTTGTTGTTTTTTATATACTATATTTTTGTTTTTGTTTTTTCTCTTTTGGATGTAACTGTTCGTTTATACTATTTGTTCATATTGTTCTCTGTATATTGTATACATGTCCTTGCAAAATTATTAAAAAAAAAACCAGAAATGTGTTGATTCTTTTCCAACTCAGAAAACGAACAGACCCACACACCAACACAACACTCACAACAGTTGTTTCCTGGATCGTTTCCTTGGTGACGCCTCACTGTTGGTGCTGACAGCAGGGGAGGCCACCAAGGGACCTACACGATAAAGTGAACAAACTGACAGTCAACACGGTGTCATCAGTGCAGTGAAGTATCAAAAAAAATAAAAAATAAAAAATAAAAAAATCAAACAAAATTGACAACTCCCTCTGACTGATCTAAAATGAAAGTAGAAACCATGTGTTGTGTATTTCTCTTTGACAGCAGAAGCTTTGACAGGGGGCATTAACATGTGAAGAAAGCGTGTGTTGATACACAACTTGGCTGTTTCGATCCTATCCAGGTTGGTCAGTTCTCTGTTATTGTTTTCCTGTCAGAACAATACCATCACCCGCCCCTCTTCTCACGGGGTGTTGACAGTGGCTTTTCTCACTGGGTGTTGACACTGGGTTTTATTGCTCTCATGTCTTACAATTCAACCACAAATGGGGATTTTGATAAACATCACTACGGAAATTTGCAAACCCCTAGCCCCTAGCACAACAGCCAAAATGGTGACTAACTTAAGTCCAACTGTACACATTTTGTGCAGCAACATTATTTTACAACAAACCAATTTTCTTCAATCAGTTCATTTCATTGTGTAAAAATGTGAGTCTGAATTGCTTGTCAATTTGATCTACATACAAACTTGCACAAACATAGATATACACACTAACACACACACACACACACACACACAAACACACAGACCCACAGAGACACTGACCCCCGGACTCAGGAGGCTCCAGCTTTACTCTGACATCAGTGTGTGAGGCGTGTATGGGAGTGGTGGCGTCATTAGATGACAGGGCTGTGTCTGTCGACGACTGGCTGTTCTCCCTGAACACACACAACAAAATATGAAGCCTGACAGACAAAATATCGTTCTCCCTTCACAAAAGCAGCACATGTTGAAATCTGACAGACTGTATTCCCTAAACAAACAGAGCACAGGTTGAAATTTGACAGTCAAAAGGCTGTTTTCCCTCAACACACACAGCACAAGTTGAAGTCTTACAGACAAAAGGCTGTTTTCCCTCAACACACACAGCACAAGTTGAAGTTTGACAGACAAAAAGCTGTTTACCCTCAACACACAGAGCACAAGTTGAAGTCTGACAGATAAAAGGCTATTTTCCCTCAACACACATAGCACAAGTTGAAGTCTGGCAGATAAAAGGCTATTTTCCCTCAACACACATAGCACAAGTTGAAGTCTGGCAGACAAAAGGCTGTTTACCATCAACACACAGAACACAACTTGAAACCTGGCAGACAAAAGGCTGTTTACCCTCAACAAACAGAGAGCACAGGTTGAAATCTGACAGACAAAAGGCTGTTTACCCTCAACACACACAGCACAAGTTGAAATCTGACAGACAAAAGGCTGTTTACCCTCAACACACACAGCACAAGTTGAAGTCTGGCAGACAAAAGGGTGTTTACCCTCAACACACACAGCACAAGTTGAAACCTGACAGACGAAAGGCTGTTGTCACAACCCATAAGGGGTTGCCCATGTACCCCCACCCTTTCCCAATCTATCTAACTTCCCGACAACACAAACACAGAGACACAGAAAAGATCAGCTCAGGTTCTTTACTGACACATGGAATGAAATAAAGACATGACAAATCAAAGCACACAAAAGTTTCCCCCCCATCTAACTACAGCACAATTAATTCAGTTCCAATCTTTCTTATTGCAAAGTCACTGCAGCACCAGTCCAGCACACAGACACTACCAGAGTTCACCTGAGCGAACTCCACCCAACATCTGAAGACTGAAGTCACTTGTAGACTCTAGGGTTAAGGTAGGATGGGGAGAGGGGGACAATGGAAAAGGGTACGTTGGGAATGTGGAGGAGGGGGAGTGGGCGTGAGGAAACTGGGGCAGGGAAACGCAGACTGTTCCAGCGTCGAACCTGGGGCACGGGGGAAAAGTCACAGGAAAAATCTGTCACCAGGTAGACACACAGGCACACCACTGGCCCAGAGTGAAACACAGACCACACACAGAGGAAGAAGGGGGTGACAAGTAAAATGCCCACTACTTCTGTCAGACGGCACCCAACAACTCACACACTGGAACAGCGACCTATCTCTAAGAGAGCTTGGCATCAAAAGCGAAGCTGAATCTTTCTTCTTAACCTACATTAACTTCTGAACTCGCTCAGAGTAAAAAAAAAAAAAATGCTCAAGGAAAATGAACATGCCATACACATATCCCAGAATTGCACGTGCATACACCCAGTTAAACTGAGCATATACATGAAGGAGAGTGGGTGGTGAAGAAGAGAGGGTGGTGAAGGAGTGAGGAAGAGAGAGGTGGGGGGGGGGGGAAGAAGGGAGAGAGAAAGGGGGAAGAGGGAAGGAGAAAAGAGGTGCACACAAGCACGCACACAGATCCCCAACGAGCCATGACACCTGTTTACCCACAACACACAAAACATGGAGTGAAGTGTTGGCACAGTGGTAAAGCATCCGTCTAGGAAGTGAGAGAATCTGAACACACTGGTTCGAATCCCACAGTCGCCAGTATTTTCTCCCCTTCCAGTAGACCTCAAGTGGTGGTCTGGATGCCAGTCATTCGGATGAGACGATAAACCAAGGTCCCATGTGCAACACGCACAAAGCACACATAAAAGATCCAACACCAACAAAAGGGTTGTCCCTGGCAAAATTGTGTAGAAAAATCCACTCCAATAGGAAAACAAATAAAATTGCAGGCAGAAAAAAAAAGAAGGGGGGCTCTCTCACTCTCTCCCCTCTGGGGAGAGCAACCCAAATTTCACACAGAGAAATCTGTTGTGACAAAAACAGTGATACAATATTAAGTGAAGTCTGACAGACTACAATGAAGCATGCCCCCCCGCCCCACCTCACCTCCCCAAGCCCCCCCACATCCCCTTCCCTTCCCTCCCCCACCAGTGATATCACTGGGCATGTGTATACATACATGTACATTTTGTTGGCATCTATGAATCAGTAACAGCGCATTCAGGAAAGCCTGCCATGTTTATTGTCTTTCCAGACACTGTCAACTAATCTGCCTGGCAATCACAAATAACAATCATGTTTACTGTCTTTCTTCATACTATCAATTTGTACTTGGCAACCAAAATAAGTCTTGGACACTCTATCAATTTTTACCTGTCAATCAAAATAAATAAGTCTTGCCTATCATCTTTATGCACGAAATTTATAAATCTTGTTTAATATCTATCTAAACACTCTAACAATCTTTATCTTGCAATCAAAATAAATAACAGGCTTGTATATTATCCTTCTAGACACTATAACAATCTGGTATATTACTTTTCTAGACCCTCCCTCAACCATGACCTGGCAATCAAGCTAAAAAAGACCTATAACTGACCACATGCCCTGGATGTCAGAGAATCACAACCTACGTGGCAGGTGTTTTTGGAGAGCTGATGTTGGAGTGGGGGGTGGTGTCGGGTCGAGGGCTGTGACTCTCTCCCATCACGCTGAAGTTGGGCTTTCTGGGCACCGCACTGTTCCTGTCTCAGTACAGTATAGTACAGTATAGTATAGTATTGTATTGTATTGTATTGTATTGTATTGTATTGTACTTTACTGTGCTGGTATTGTAGTGTATTGCACTGTAATGTACTGTTGAGTGTTGATTTGTGTTGTATCAATTTTCATCAGAACAGATTTCTCTGTGTCAAATTCAAGCTGCTCACTCTCTCTCTCTCTGGAGAGCATCTCACCATAGAGCAGCACCGCTCTTTTTTCTTCAGTCTGCAAGTGTGTTTTGCTTCCAAAGTGGATTATTCTACAGAATTTTGCTTACTGTTATCAAACATGACTTGTGTCAAACAACATGGGTTGTTATCAACATGAAATTGTCATACAACATGGTTTGTTATCAAACATGTGTCATACAACATGGATTGTTGTCAGACATGACTCATGCCATACAACACAGATTGTTATCAAACACGACCTTTGTCATACAACATGGATTGATATCAAACATGACCTGTGTCATACCATAAAACATGGATTGTTATTAAACATGACCTGAGTAATACAAGATGGATTGTTATCAAACATGACTTGTCATACAACATGGATTGTTATCTGACATGACTTGTGTCATACAACATGGATTATTATCAGACATGACTCATGTCATACAATATGGATTGTTATCAAACATGACATGTGTCATACAACACAGATTGTTATCAGACATGACTCAAGTCATACAACATGGATTGTTATCAAACATGACATGTGTCAAACAACATGGGTTGATATCAAACATGACTTGTGTCATACAACATGGATTGTTATCAGATATGACTTGTGTCATACAACATGGATTATTGTCAAACATGACTTGTGTCATACAACACAGATTGTTATCAAACATGACTTGTGTCATACAACATGGATTGTTATCAGACATGACTCGTGTCACACAACATGGATTGTTATCAGACATAGACTGTTATCAAATATGACTTGTGTCATATAACATGGATTGTTATCAGACATGACTTGTGTCATACAACATGGATTGTTATCAGAAATGATTTGTGTCATTCAACATGGATTGTTATCAAACATGACTTGTGTCATGCAAAATAGATTATTATCAAACACAACTTGTGTCATACAACATTGATTCTTATCAGACATGACTTGTGTCATACAACATGGATTGATATCAAACATGACTTGTGTCATACCACACAGATTGTTATCAAATATGACTGGTGTCATACAACATGGATTGTTATCAAACATGACTTGTATCATACCACAAAGATTGCTATCAGATATGACTTGTGTCATACAACATGGATTGTTATCAAACACAACTTGTGTCATACAACATGGACTGTTATCAAACACAACTTGTGTCAACAACACAGACTGTTTTCAGACATGACTTGTGTCATACCATACAACATGGATTTTTATCAAGTGTGACTCGTGTCTATAGAAGCAATGTCAGAGGAAAACACATCTTCCACATATTCCACAATGTCCAGCCCCCCATCCCCACTCACCCGTCCAGGTTGCGCTTCCTCAGGATGCTGGGTCGGGGGGATGTGGTGGAGGTGATGCTGGGGGTGGTGGTGGTGGGAGTGGCCTGGGGCTGGATGGAGGAGGAGGGGGCCTGGGTGTGTTGACCTGTTGCCATGGTGATCAGGCTGGAGGCCACTGTGGGTCTGGGGGTGAGGGTAGGAGACAGCACTGTACTGTTACCTGGGGGACAAAGAGCACTGTGCTGTTACCTGGGGGACACAGAGCACACAGCACTGTGTTGTTACCTGGGGAACACAGAGCACTGTGCTGTTACCTGGGGGACACAGAGCACTGTGTTGTTACCTGGGGGACACAGAGCACTGTGCTGTTACCTGGAGAACACAGAGCACTGTGTACTGTACTGTACTGTACTGTACTGTAGGTGTTACCTGAGGGACATAGAGCACTGTATATTGCACTGTACTGTACTGTACTATACTGTAGGTGTTACCTGGGGGACATAGAGCACTGTATGTTATACTGTACTGTACTGTAGTGTTACCTGGGGGACATAGAGCACTGTATATTATACTGTACTGTACTGTACTGTACTGTAGGTGTTACCTGGGGGACATAGAGCACTGTATATTGCACTGTACTGTACTGTACTATACTGTCAGTGTTATCTGGTGGACATAGAGCACTGTATGTTACACTTTACTGTACTGTACTGTACTGTACTGTACTGTACTATACTGTAGGTGTTAACTGGTGGACATAGAGCACTGTATGTTACACTTTACTGTACTGTACTGTATTATACTGTAGGTGTTACCTGGGGGACATAGAGTACTGTATATGGCACTTTACTGTACTGTACTATACTGTAGGTGTTACCTGGGGGACATAGAGTACTGTATATGGCACTTTACTGTACTGTACTATACTGTAGGTGTTACCTGGTGGACATAGAGCACTGTATCTTATACTGTAATGTACTGTAGGTGTTACCTGGGGTACACAGAGCACTGTATATGGCACTTTACTGAACTGTACTATACTGTAGGTGTTACCTGGGGGACATAGAGCACTGTGTGTTATACTGTAATGTACTGTAGGTGTAACTGGGGGACATAGAGCAGTGTATGTTATACTGTACTGTACTGTACTGTACTGTACTGTACTGTAGGTGTTACCTGGGGGGCATAGAGCACTGTATATTGCACTGTACTGTACTGTACTGTACTGTAGGTGTTACCTGGGGGGCATAGAGCACTGTATATTGCACTGTACTGTACTGTACTATACTGTAGGTGTTACCTGGGGGACATAGAGCACTGTATATTGCATTGTACTGTACTGTACTGTACTGTAGGTGTTACCTGGTGGACATAGAGCACTGTATGCTACACTTTACTGTACTGTACTATACTGTAGGTGTTACCTGGTGGACATAGAGCACTGTATGCTACACTTTACTGTACTGTACTATACTGTAGGTGTTACCTGGGGGACATAGAGCACTGTATATTGCACTGTACTGTACTGTACTATACTGTAGGTGTTACCTGGGGGACATAGAGCACTGTATATTGCACTGTACTGTACTGTACTATACTGTAGGTGTTACCTGGGGGACATAGAGCACTGTATATTGCATTGTACTGTACTGTACTGTACTGTACTGTACTGTAGGTGTTACCTGGGGGACATAGAGCACTGTATGTTACACTTTACTGTACTGTACTATACTGTAGGTGTTACCTGGTGGACATAGAGCACTGTATATTGCATTGTACTGTACTGTACTATACTGTAGGTGTTACCTGGTGGACATAGAGCACTGTATGCTACACTTTACTGTACTGTACTATACTGTAGGTGTTACCTGGTGGACATAGAGCACTGTATATTGCACTGTACTGTACTGTACTATACTGTAGGTGTTACCTGGTGGACATAGAGCACTGTATATTGCACTGTACTGTACTGTACTATACTGTAGGTGTTACCTGGGGGACATAGAGCACTGTACTGTACTGTACTGTACTGTACTGTACTGTACTGTACTGTAGGTGTTACCTGGGGGACATAGAGCACCACTGAGGACAGTCAAAAACTGGTAACACACACACACACACACACACACACACATGCGCACACACACACACACACACGAGAAAGAAGCCCTTCTCCCCCCCCCCCCCCCCCCTTACCAGCCCCAGGGGCAGCCATGTTGACGGCCATGTGGATGGAGGATGATGGGAAGGAGAGAGGCTCTGACTGACCGCAGCCCACCGATGCTGCTGTGCTGGCTGCCACCAGTGAGGCCAGCCCTGAGTGACCCGCTGTCAGCACTGCACACACACACACACACAACCAAGCACACACACACACATGCACACACACACACACACACCAACCACAGACACACACACACACACACACAGAACATTACTAAGGACAATCTGAATGATAGTAGTGTTTCTGCATATCAAGTGACCGGCAAGGGTTAGGCAAACAGCTAAATAAACACCCTTCCCATGACATGATAATAAACACCCTTCCCATGACATGATAATAAACACCCTTCCCATGACATGATATCAAACACCCTTCCCATGACATGATAATAAACACCCTTCCCATGACAATAAACACAAAGTGAAATCGCCAAAATGTACACATGCATGTATGTACGTATGTATACTGCATGACAGTAAAGTCATGTCCCACTATGACCATCAGAGCAGCAGAAGAGGCAACTGCTGCCCTCACTATCAGGGACAGAATTTGATGATAGTGCAGAGTGTCTTGTCCAAGTTTCATCCCTAAAGAGCTTCAGGACAGTCAGCATTGGGATAGTCCAAAAAAGCCAACTACTCCCAAACTGCAGCACTAAAAACCAGTGCAACCTTGCCTCCTAGTTTGAGAGTCAAAGACCTTATCACTTGCAGTGGAGAAACCATTAATCATACATCTCTCGCGTTGCTGCTGGCCTTACTGCCAAAATATCAATACAGAAATCCTTATAGAACAGCACACTTCCACCCAGTTAAGCGAAACCCTTTACCCACCAGGGGCCGTATTCAAGAGACCATCGCACCATCGTGGGTAATCTGCCTGAGGCAAAGCAAACTCCCCAAGGATAGGCAATATCCAGTTTTCAGGAACACAAGAGGCTACCCGCAGGTCTACAAACCCAAAGGCAATTTACCCTTACTATCTGCGAGGGATGACTGCCCACGAAGCAGGGGTAAAAATGGTGAATCCTTTTGTTGCGTTAGTTTGTTGAGGGAAAACAGGCATTTTGCCGAGAGACCATGTCTTGAATACGGCCCCTGATATTTATATCTTATCCTTTGTTCGCTTGGCAGTCAAAAATGACTCATGGAGACTGGCAGACATCATTACATTCCACATGAATAACATATGTAGCTGTGAAGTGAGTGCACTTGGAGACGATAAATGATGGAATGCCCAAAATTTGCATATCGTCTAAATAAATTCATTCCAGAGAAATATTTGAATCCGAAATTTGTTATTTTATTTCATTTTTGCAATTTGCTGAAAAGCAGGGAGGACAATGTGTTTGAAATTTGGGGGTGGGGGCTGGGGGGTTAGGGTATCCAGAATGCAAAGAGGCCCCCAGATTGGACAAGTTGCTGACCCTCATCAATGCTTTACCACTCAAGCTTTTTTTTCTTTTTCTTTTTTTTCTTTCGTTGTCACAATATGTGAAGAAAGTAACTGTGCTGCGGTCAGAAGTAAAAGAGCATGCACAGAAAGGAATCCCTGGCATTTTTAATTATAGAAGAATGACTAGGTGCCTGAGTGCACTTAGTGTGTCATGAATATGAAGATAACTTAACCTTCAAGGTAAACTGTATCCGGGGGTCCCTGCCATGTCATGGGTAACTTGCCTTCAGGCAAAATGAAGTTGGTCTTGAATACGGCCATAGGCTTGCCCTCACCCCCAGGTTACACCCACATATCCATCAGGCTTGCCCTCACCCCCAGGTAAGTATCACCCATATACCCATCAGGCTTGCCCTCACACCCAGTTAAGTATCACCCATATACCCACCAGGCTTGCCCTCACCCCCAGGTAAGTATCACCCATATACCCACCAGGCTTGCCCTCACACCCAGTTAAGTTATCATCCATATACCCACCAGGCTTGCCCTCACCCCCAGGTAATTATCACCCATATACCCATCAGGCTTGCCCTCCCCCCCAGGTAAGTGACACCCATATACCCACCAGGCTTTCCCTCCCCTCCAGCAGCCCCCAGTCCTGTCATCAAAGTGCTGATGGAGGAAGCAGCAGAAGGGGGAGTGGGAGCACTGATGGTGGCTGTGGGGGTGTTGAGGGCCAGCGGTGGTCCCGGTGGTCGCAGGGTTCCATCCAGCATCATGTGGGCACTGAACAGCATGGTGGGCTGGGCGGGGTGGGACAGGGAAGCCGCCAGGCTGGGCGTCTGGCTTGGAACTGAGAGGGGGACAGTGGGTTTTGAACTGAACTTGATAAATACGGATCTGATGAAATCACAGAAGGTTGTGATGTGTGCGTGTGTGTATGAGTGTATGAGTGTGTGTGTGTGTGTGTGTGTGTGTGTGTGTGTGTGTAAGTGCGCAAATGTTTCCAACTGCAATGTGCACATAGTCCTGCACATCTGTGAATGTGTTAACATGCTGGTGCTCATTTATGTGCTTGTGTATTTGTATATGTGCCTGTATGCATGCATGCTTGTGGAAGAGAACAAATATATATGCAGATGTGTATTACAGTGAAGTATTTGTGGGCATGTACATACTTCTGAACACAATGCGAATAATGTTCTTTTTTTTGCCCCGTGGCAATTCTCTGTGCGCACTGTGTGGTGTTTGTGTTGGTATGTCTGTGACTGTCTGTGACTGTCTGTGACATTCATGTATACCAGTTTGTGCATGAGCGTCTAAACGTGTGTGCATGCTCACATACCAGGGCATGTCGGTGACATATAAGCATGTCAGTTCACCTACATGAACATGCAAGAGTGTACTGTGTTAAAAAGTGTATTCACTTGTCTGCACATAAACTGCATCAACACTACAAAGAAGCAACTAAAAAAAAAAAAAAAAAAAAAAAAAAAAAAAAAAAAAAATATATATATATATATATATATGTACATGTATATGTACATGTATATGTAGTGTGTGTCTGAGTTTGCTTGCTTATGTCCCCCAATAAATGCATATTGTCATAACAAACACCACTAAAGCAGCCATAAAACAGCTCCAAGTCTTAAAACCAATGCAACAACAAGAAACATTCACCAATGAAGCAACTAAAGAACACACGAAAAAGCCAGCAAACAGCTCCAAGTGAAAAAAAAAACCCAACAACCCTGTGTTACCACAACAAACAAACATCACTCACAATTCCAGCCAACGTCTCAGCCTTACCCTTGGCCTGCTCTGCGGCAGGGCGGGGGAGAAAGAAGGTGGTGGGTGTGGCTGAAGGGAGGAGGGGGGCGGGGGTGTTGGGGGAGGAGGGGACCAGTTGAGCGCGGGCCTGCTGGTACAGGAAATGCTGCAGCCACACGTTGCCCCCCTCCTGACCCTGACCCCCTGACCCTGGGGTTGCCGCTGTCAGGTTGAACAGGGTGGGTGCCAGGGTTCTGTGGGCAGGAAACAGGACAGACACTGAGAACCACACAGCATGACAGGTGTGTTAACTACAGGAGTTACCACACAGGAAAAAAACCAACAGACACTGAGAACCACACAGCATGACAGGTGTGTTAACTACAAGAGTTACTATACAGAAAAAACACAACAGACACTGAGGCTTTCAACAGGTGTGATACTGCAACCGCTATAGGAGTTAATACAGAAAAAAATTAAAATAAAAATAAAATACCAAGCAAACAAACACTGAGAATCACACAGCATGAGAGAAATGGCTTTCAAGACGTGCCTTTGATACAAGTATTCAGACAAATAAAAACATGAACACATAACAGAAAAAAAGAAAAACAAGAACACACAGTAGAGAAAAAAAATCACACACAACTGTACTTTGGTCGATACCAGATTGGCAGTGTGTTATTCTGAAAGCAGTTCATAAGCAGTTTCATTCTGAAAGACATGAATAATACTCTTGAGAAAAAAAAAACAGAAAAAGGAAAATGCTAAAATATACCGATAAAGCACACAAACACACACACACACAAAATAAAATCACAAATGCCAAACACATGAATAAAGCCTTCCACATGAGCAACACTCAACAAGGGACCTTGGTCCACATGACGGATGACTCACTCAGTGATAATGAGTGACTGCTGTGTATCAGTGAACCAACCTCTCTCAGTAAGGGTGAGTGACTGTTGTGTATCAGTGAACCAACCTCTCTGCATCACTGAGAGTGAGTGACTGCTGTGTATCAGTGAACCAACCTCTCTCAGTGAGGGTGACTGCTTTTAATCAGTGAACCAACCTCTCTGCATCAGTGAGGGTGAGTGACTGCTATGTATCAGTGAACCAACCTCTCTGCATCAGTGAGAGTGAGTGACTGCTGTGTATCAGTGAACCAACCTCTCTCAGTCAGTGAGGGTGACTGCTGTGTATCAGTGAACCAACCTCTCTCAGTCAGTGAGGGTGACTGCTGTGTATCAGTGAACCAACCTCTCTCAGTCAGGGTGACTGCTGTGTATCAGTGAACCAACCTCTCTCAGTCAGTGAGGGTGACTGCTGTGTATCAGTGAACCAACCTCTCTCAGTCAGTGAGGGTGACTGCTGTGAATCAGTGAACCAACCTCTCTCAGTCAGTGAGGGTGACTGCTGTGTATCAGTGAACCAACCTCTCTCAGTCAGTGAGGGTGACTGCTGTGTATCAGTGAACCAACCTCTCTCAGTCAGTGAGGGTGACTGCTGTGAATCAGTGAACTAAACTCTCTCAGTAAGTGAGGGTGACTGCTGTGTATCAGAGAACCAACCTCTCTCAGTAAGGGTGAGTGACTGCCGTGCATCAGTGAACCAACCTCTCTCAGTCAGTGAGGGTGACTGCTGTGAATCAGTGAACCAAACTCTCTCAGTAAGTGAGGGTGACTGCTGTGTATCAGAGAACCAACCTCTCTCAGTAAGGGTGAGTGACTGCCGTGCATCAGTGAACCAACCTCTCTCCATGCTGTGCTGCCAGAGACGTCACTGCTGTGGGAACGGCTCCTGTCAAGACCCCCCCTCCAGTGGTTGCCGTCACTACAGAGGCAGTCTGAGTGCGCGGGGTCTGTGACAGCACTAACTGACCGGCGCCTGTCTGAGTTGCGATGGAGCTGAGGTCAGCAACAGAGGTCAGCTCTGGTCCGGACGTGGTCTGCACAGCGATGGAAGCAGGGAGGGCAGAGGTCAAGGTCAGCTGCTGGCGCTGTGGGGTCACCTTGGCTGAAAAGTTGACACGTTAAATGACACTGACAGACAGCAAAAAGACTTCACGCAAGGCAAATTCAGATAACTAAGCAAACTGTTTCCCAAGTGTCCAGAATGCTTTCTGCACAAATGTCATTTTTTCTTCTTTTTTTTCACAGAATCCAAAAGTAGTGCTCAACAGTCAAAACATGGAATAATATGCACACAACCAAGCTGTTTCTTTGATTTTTATGTTTTGCTGCCACTGTGGTCTATCTCATATTCTGATTCAACTGCAACATGATTTTCACAGCAAGGACACAGAAGAAAGTTCAAATTTAGGAATTACAAGAAAAAGTATGAAAACATTTATAAGCAAAATGATGAGAAACACTAACAATATCTAATAAAGGAAAGTTTCTTGCCAGAGTCTGGACTAGTGGGTCACGGTTAAGTATGTGTAATTAAATGACAATTGTCCTACTGGACTGTATAGCAAACCTTCCATCTTGAAATTGTCAAAACTACCAGTTACAAAAAACAGGTAAGAATGTTTTTAAAACCTGGCACTTAGCCCTTTCACTGCCTGGGAAATATAGATCCTGCTGCAAGGCCTCTGCCAGGGATTTTTCAGTAAAAGTGTGTACAAATTTATTTGCAAAAAAAATCTACAGGCTACATTTTTTGACAAAATTTCAAAAAGCCATATAATGTTTTTTTCTGAATGGAAATTGACTGAGCATTCTATTGAGAGTACTTCTGAAATTATGGGATGTATAGATTATGATTTTGCGCTGGCTGAACAATGAAGTATACATTAGCTTTGTAACAGTACTAATATTACGTATGTTTCTTGATAAACAAAACATTGCCATATCATTGTGAATTTTTCAACAGAAAAGTAATTAACAACACAAATAAGCATGAAAACAAAACAAAAACCCACCAAATGAAGTCCCAGTATCAAAGATATTGTGACCAAACCAAAACAGCAACAAATCTGTCAACACTACACTCATTTTGGAACAATTCCGAACTGTGTGCTATCATCAATGGACTTGAAACAAAGAGAGATGGCTTCGTTAATAATTCTTTCTTGTACTGGGAGTTGATGTAAAGAATGAAGGAGAGGAGAGACGTAATCAGATTTAGAGGAATGAAAGACAAGACGAGCAACATGGTTGTGGACTTTCTGAAGCCTAGCTATGAGGAAGCTGGGTGAACCAACAAGCAGGGATTTGACAGCCCAAAGATACAGATGATAGTTTTGGTTCCATCTCCCGTCAGGAAATGACGAATAGATGCAATCCTGAGAATTTAAAGGAAACACAATTTGCATATTTTCAATTGTATGTGTAAAACTCAGATGTTCAGTGTTTGCGATCAAATATGGGTCATCATATTCACAGTTTGCTTGTCTGAAGTTGACCGATGAGGCTGAAGTCATCAACCATATGTGTGTGTTCCTCTGCTGACTGGCCACACACATATGCAAGCTTGAGTCAGTGTAATCATATGTAATTGTCTCTTTGACATGTGTGCATGTGTGCGTGTGTGTGTGTGTGTGCCTGTGTGTCTGTGTGTACGTGTGTGTCTGTACTGTCTGTCTGTGTGTCTGTCTGTCTATCGGAGCATGTGCGTGTGCACAAGCAAAGAACTCAGCCAAAGGCAGTGAGGATGCATTCATGTTTTTGAGAGGAGACTCACCCACAGGAATGGTGGAGGAAGCAGGGGCCATGACAGTGGTGGTGGGCAAGGCTGCTGACAGAGAAGTGAGGCTGACTGCTGGCACTGCCCCCGTCACCTGCAGACCTGCCACACACACTGCCTGCTGCAGCTGGCTTTCACTGTGTAGCTCTCTCTCTCTTTCAAACACACACACACACACATACAGAGGCACACACACATACACACACACACACACACACTTCCTTTTTGTGCCTTTTCACACTGTAATTAAGTGACTGATCTCACAATCACACTCAGCCTTCTCACACATGATAAAGACACACACACATACTTGTTTTAGAGGCAGCTTTATCAGAAGCCCTCTCACACACACACACCTGATTCAGAGGCAGCTTTATCAGAAGCCCTCAAACACACACACACACACACACACACACACACACACAAATACACATAAAGACACACACATGCACATATACCTGATTTAGAGGCAGCAGCAGCAGCCAGCACAGCCTGTTGCTGGAGATGAGGGGCCACACCAATGGCGGCGATGGATGCGGGGGGAGGGGGTGGGGGCTGACCCCCCACCGTGCCCACTGCCAGCTTGTGATGGGCCACCTGCACCGTCTTGCCGGCCAGGCTGAGTGGTGTTAGCTTCACGGCCTCTGACATGGCCAGGGTGGCCGCCCCAGGGCTGACCCTAGGGGTCAGCGTGATGTGCAGGGGCTGGCCAGGCACAGGGCCGCCCACGCCTGAAGCTCCCTGCACCACCAGGTTGGGCCTGAACCTCTCACACACAACACACAAACAACACACAAAACACAAACAACACACAACACACCATAACACACACACAACAGACAAACACACACAACACACACACAAGCAACACACACACATAAAAAAAACCCACACTCAAACACACACACACACACACACACACACACACATAAATAACATTATATTCCTATTTGATAGGAAAGATCGTCAATGAAAAAGCAAACGCGATTACAAATTAGGTTACTCCAGTGGAAATGCAGATCTATCCTATCTAACCTGGCCTATCTGAAACATTTTCTAGCATCAAGTAAGTGTGACCTTTTCATTTTGCAGTCACTTAATATTAATGCATGTAAGTTTCCCAAACTTCCAAATCATTATTTTCCACCATTATATGAAAATGGGAATGAGGGCAAGAAGATAATTACTGCTATTCATATACTTAGGGAATTACAGTATAATCCATGTGAGTCTCCCGTTTCAAAATCTATTGCAAGCTTTGACATACACTCTTGTGCAGCTACAGTAAAATTTAGCAACAAACTAGTTCTTAATGTCCTTTCCCTTTATCTTCTGATAGGTCCAAATGATTGAAATATTCACGGCTGAGCTAACTGCTATTATACAAGTTCTTAACTACTACGTGAGCCATCAAATAGTTTTCTCGAAAATAGCATTCTTTGTTGATTCCAAATCAGTATCTTATGCTCTAGAATTATTTTGCCTTGAAACAAGACCTGACTTAGTTATTGAGGCAAATCATTTGGTACATTGTTTGAGAATTAAAGGGACTGAGGTCAGTTTCTGTTGGGTGCCTTCTCATGTGGGCATTCATGGCAATGAAACTGCTGAGAAAGAAGCTAAAAGAGCAGCACAAGATTAAGAAAAATTGACAAAAATATATGTCCATCTTTCCGTCAAAGAGGCAAACACTTTGTTTGAAAAATCAGCATGGGGTCGATTTCATAACCAATGGGAGGAAAAGTTTTTAAAACATAAATGGACATTATTCCCTGAGAAAATTATTAAAGAAAAGTAGGTCGGTCCGCGGCCACTGTGGCTGTGGTTAACAGCGCAGTCCAGACCCATAATTTGACCATTTTCAACTCGCTCGTTTCACTACCAAACTTAATTAAATGACACCAATCTTATACTGGAATAAAGTTCATTCTTTCATCTATCTTCCTGTGGTATTTGTTTTTATCATTCGAGTCAAACTGGTATGTGCCGGGCGTTTAAACACAAAGGGTGTCGCGTCGATTTTTACTGCGGTGACAGACTCCGCCGTGCTTGCCGCGCGAGCAGAATAACATGTGGGTCACTCGATCGTTTCGCGCTGCATTGTTTGGCCATGTATAAATTTAGAAACTATGTCACTGGCAAGCCAGGATTCTCAAGTTTAGATTTGCTAGAAATTTGTTGGGGTTTTCACAGAAAGTAGATCTGAAAGTCGCAGCGAAAGTGTGAGACTGATGTTTGCGACCCTATAACATACGAACCAGTGTTTCAAATCACGAGCAAATTACAAGAAAAGAAAGTTTAAACTATGCACTTTCAAGTGCAATTCATGGCTTTTCTATAAAGAAAGAGTCTCGAACGCGCTTTGGAAGAAAAACGAGTGACCGATTTCGGATCCCGCAACGCTGCTCGACCATGGCGGCGATCGAAGCCGTCTGCTCGTCATCATCGTTTGAAGAATGGAAAACACGCCAACTTACAGGTTTGTAAGCAAATTTTTTTTCAATATGTTTATTTTGAAAATAAATGTAAATCATATTTTTTTTATATTTTTGTGGGTTTGGATGAATCCTAACAACTTTGCTTCAGCAGTGTTGATGTGTAACTGGGAACAGTAACGCTTCGTCAGTCACGTTATTTTTTTAGCACAATTATGATCTTTTATTCAAAAATTTACCGCGATCGACAGCTGTATCTAGAAGATGAAGTGTCAGATTATTCAGTAATTTTTTTGTTGTACAAGGGTTTTGAGTTAGTGAGAGCGGATTGATGGTTTAATATTGTGACCGACGTCGGACAGCATGGGAACACGTGTATCTTTCCACTTCTGTTCTGGTCATCAAACGCCAAGACAATTTCACGCGTCTGTGTGTGTGTGTGTGTGTGTGTGTGTGTGTGTGTGTGTGTGTGTGTGTGCGTGCGTGCGTGCGTGCGCGCATTAGTATGTATCTTATATACTAAGAGTGTATGCACAGAGTTAGTGTCTGTTGAACTGATGTAGCATGCATACATGAGGTTGCCTGAGTATGGATTAGTTAGTGTGTGTGTGTGTGTGTGTGTGTGTGTGTGTGTGTGTGTGTGTGTGTGTGTGTGTAAATGATTTAAAGAATAAATAACTTATATGATTAGTAAACATGAAATAAGTTTAAGATATGTTGTTACATAAAACTTACATCAATTTAAGTGAAACCATTACAGTGGAGTAGTAATGAAATTAGTAGATCATGTATCAGTGCACATTCATCACACACTCATGCACACACACATATAAATGATATATATGCAAAAGCATCTATGAAATGAAAAAAAAAAAGTATTTTAAAGCATTAGAGCTGTCTCAAATTTCATGCCTGTGTATTTCAGATGATGATCAGTATAAAGCCTTAAGGGCGACTGTTGCACACAGTGGACGAAGAAGACCACCATCAGCACCCAAGGTTCCATCCAACAACAAACTCTTGATGCAGTTAAATATGTTAAAGCATCAAGAAAACAAAACCTGGGGGGAAATGGAACATTTTCTACACAAATTGTTCCCAGAGTGTACCTTTCCACGTGTGGTGTCAATAGTTAAGGAATTCAGCAAGTGTGAAACGATCAGTGGTGCTGAATGTTTTTTACAAGAAAGGAAAGATTCATGCATCTTCCCTGGCCCCTCCTGTCAGAAGTTTGGAATTACACGTGCAGATCTTTTGAAAGGAACTGTAGAGGACTGTGAGGCTTTACTCAGTTGTCCTATTGGTCTTGTGTCTGAAGTATGTCACTTAGCTAGGATATTGAGGATAAAGGATGCAACATTGCATAAATGACACCTGGTCAGAGATTTGCCACCAACCCAACAGCTCAAATTAAAACTGGGGAGGCTCAGAGCAGATGAGGCTCGCCTGCGTAAAAACAGAAGTAAACCAGGGGGAGTAGAACTTCCTTTTGAAAGTGCAGAGGTCATCAGAGACAGCAGGAAGAAGCAAAAAACTGTCAAACAGCTACCTCCTACTTCAGACCCAGAGCCAGCATGCAGCAAAGAAAAAAATGAGGACATTATCACACAGGAACTAAGAACAACGACAGAGGAGGTGTCATTTCTTAAAGCAAAACTGAGTGAAAAAGAAAGGGAACTGCAAATCAAGGATGCTGAAATGACTGGACTTCTGTTATGTCAAATATGCACATTTACAATTACTCTGGTGATATCTTACAGCATAGTATCATCATGATTGTAAAAAACTTGCTCATTTGTTACTAAAAACCATATACTTTGTGACTGTTTTCATTGTTATTTGCATTTCTGATAGCATAAAGTCTTCCAAAAAACTGTATTCTACATGCTTTTCTGAACATGCACATATCTGAAATGTTTTTGTAGCTTGAAAACTTTCTGAGATATCAGCATTATAAGTCAGCATGTTATCACTGTGAAATCAGGCCATTCGACACTTGACAAAACTGAATATTTTGCTATTTTGAAGGCACTGTCTCTCTCTAAGCATGTTCTTGAGTAGGCCAGAAAAAATTCAGCATAAACTAGGTATTGGTGGAACCAAGTACAGCAAAGAACAATGTGGTAAGTCTTCATCTTAAAATTTTATGACAGTCTAAAAATAGCAATTTGTTAAATCTGTCAAAACGCGTCATTTTTGCACATTTTTAGACGCCGTTTTCTTAAAAACTACTGGGTATAATGCAATGAAAATTTGCATGTGAACTTAGTTTTTTATGTTCTTTCCAATGGTGTAATTAGTTTTTAGATATGTTGAATTTCAAAATTTAAGTGGTCCTACCTAAGAAAAGATACTGAATCCATCAGCTTGCTATACAAGATTAATAACCTCTACTTTCTTCCATATAAAACTTGATGCACTGAAGACAAAGAAAAGTAAAAATGATACATGCATCTGTGGTAAGCAGTTCAGCTTGCATCATTGTTTGTTTCACTGTCAACAGTTACGTACCTTCTTACCCAAGTATTTCAAAGAGAATAACTTCCGCAGATGATTTTTGGAAAGTTATTTCTGACGAGGTTCTTATGGTCAAACTTTCAGACATTAGTTCATAGCCCTATTTCTACATTCCTATAATGTACTTCAGAATTGTGTTAATGGTTTCTGATTATTATTATCATTATTGAATTGTTACTGTTAACTATAATTGGATGTTAGTTATGAACTTTTTGTTAGTTTTCTACCTTTTCTGTTTTCCTCTTCCCTCTCCCCTCCCCCTATATATATATATATATATATATATAACTAAAGTAGGACTGGACCCTTTAAGTCTTGTGTGTGTGTGTGTGTGTGTGTGTGTGTATAATGTGTGTGTCTACGTGTGTGAGGTCATATGCATGTGTCTGTTTTGCGTTGTTTGTTTGTTTGCCTTTTTGTGTGTATTTCTAATCTCAATTTCATTAAATTCAGAACATTTACCCGTACAAAATGATGCAAAACATAAAATCAGACTGAAGACTTAAGTCATGTCCACAAACACACAGACAAGACACACACACACTCACTCACTCAATCACCGACTTATTCAGAAAAAAAAAAGCATAAACATCAGCAATGAAAGCTGTTAAAATTGTCGTATGTTCCAAAAGACTGACTCCCTCCCTCCTTCCCTCCCTTTCTCTCCCCCCTCCCAGCTGCTGACCTGGGGTGATCAGTGACACTGACGGCAGGGCTCGGGGTGCGGGTGGTTGGGGGGGTGGCAGGACGAATGGCAGAAATAACAGGGCTCCGTACCAGAGCCGTGGGCAGTCCTGGGATGGACCCAGACACTGAGGGGACAGAGGGTGCCGCTGGGATCTGGATGGCCGGCGAGGCACGCAGCACTGTGGTCACTGAGTTCTTGGACAGTGTCAGGGCTGTTGCTGCCACTGCACCTGGGGGATCCCAGAACCCATTGTTAGTGAAATCATTGTCAGATCATGCATTTCATGTATTTACTATCAAATCATACGTTCCATACATATCTAAAAAAAAGTTACTTATTCCACTAGCAATTACTTGTGCATCTACAGGCACGTCACCCACACCACACAATCTCTCCAAGCACAATCTGCACACACAGAGAATGAACAAAGATTGAGAAAAAAAAAGATCTACAGAAATAGATCAAGTAAAACATTTTTAGCTAAATAAAACACAAGCAAGTAATAAAACACAGCAGCTTTACTTACTATGTAATATTTTCTTATTTATTTCTAATGCAAAACTTTACTAATTATAAATATCTCTTTTTTTTTCTTCTTTTTTTTATAGCAAAATCAACTGAAAAAATTCATTTCAGAATAATGAACCATTCTACTCAATCAGTCAATACCTTATTTCTATAACAAACTGCAATATGTGGATATGGCAAATATGTGTGTGTGTGTGCATGCATGTGTATCTGCATGCATGTGTGTATGTGAGTTCATGAGTCTGTTTATATGCAAGAATGATTCAAATCAATTCAAACATTATTCACACACTCATGTGTTTATAGTACAACAAGCATGCATCCAAACATGCATATTTTTTAATGTCAGTGTTGTTGTTGATGTTGTTGTTCTTTTTCGTTTATCACATGTGTAATGGAATATCAATTTTAAGATACATTACAGATGGACTGACACATAACACAAACACATCTGTTATGAAAAAAAAAAATATATATATATATATATATGTGTGTGTGTGTGTGTGTGTGTGTGTGTGTGTGTGTGTGTGTGTGTCTATGGCTTCCAAATAAATTTCTCCATAGAAAGCTAGCCATAACATTTGTAAATTTTGCGCACTCTTATGGATATCTGAAAAATGAATAGAAAAAAGTTCTTATGATAAGGCAAATGGCTGATAAAGCCTAAAAGCTGTGGAACATGATATATCACCATGATTAATCAAAAACTTTAGAAGGATGGGAAATTCATTCATTATAAAAGTGCAAAATAATAAAAGAAACCAAATGAAATACAAATAAAACACAGTAACTTCATCAATCGTTCAATGTCAAATAAAAAGCATATATGATAACTGAATTACATAAGAAACCAAATGAAATACAAATAAAACACAGTAACTTCATCAATCGTTCAATGTCAAATAAAAAGCATATATGATAACTGAATTACATACTTACATAAATATACAAATGATATAAAAAATACATTGCTCTGTTTAATCTCAACCCTTTGACTGCTGAAGCTTTGTCAGTGTGTGAAGTGCGATCGGTGTGGCATGAACTGTCAGTGCAGGACTTTCCTACTAATTGTGAATTCTTATGTGGTGGAATTTTTCTTGATGAACAAAAGTGATCAATGCAATCCCAAGAGGGAGAGCCAAAATAATGAACAATGACTGACATCCCCAGACTGATAACAGTGAAAGATCAGTTCTATTTCAGTGAGGTGACAGCCCTTCACTAACAAGCATACTAGTCAGCTGTATTCGCAGGGTACAGGGTTAATGCACAATCAGATAAATTTTATCAACATCCTACCTCTTGGAAGGTGTGTAGGGAAAGGGTGTGGCTGCTGAGACATACTGTGATGTCATCAGCCTCTGAAAACACCAGGCAGATCAAATCACTTTTCAACACTCCACGTCAAAGCCACTGTCACTAGTCAATCCATATTCAAATATTCCTTGACAGTTGAACAGTCATAACCAGTCACTTGGTCAACTCTCTTCCTATTGGCAACAAGTTGCATCACACATGTGTCAAACAGTCCACAATCTCTTCCTTTTGGAAACAAGCTGCATCACATGCGTGTCAAGCAATCCACCATCTGGCTGCTGGATGAAGAGGTCTCCAGCCCACATCTAACTTCTCCAGTTACTGTGTGATACCTCACCCCACTGCGTCTGTCTGGGGTCCCACAGCAAGCAGATTCCTGCAGAGAAAAACCAATGGTTACTGTTGTATCCATGGTAATGATAACCCAATTCTAAGCCTCATTCTCACTTCCCAGAGTTAACCCCCAATCATGCCTTTCTTCTGTGGCTTACACCCATTAAGCTCAATAGTAAGGAGGGTAAGAAGGGAGGCCGGCCGCACACCAGCAGGCCGCCATCTTGCTGGAAGCTACTGCCTGCCACAAACGCCTCTCCCTCTCTCTCTTAGTCTCTCTAATTAAGCTGGCAATTCCATTGTGACTGGAAATTACCTCGGTTATAATGTATACAAACAACTGGACAACAGAAAGAGGGAGAGAGAAACTGGTTACTAAGCTGTAACATGTTAACTGCATCGAAAACTTTCAGGAGGGAGGGGGGCAAAGAGAGAAAGAGATAAAGGTGATGGCACACACACACACACTGTTTTTGGCTGTTGTTTTCTTCTTGTTGTTGTTTGGTGGTGTTGTTCTTGTTTTTTGTGGGACGTCCAACCTATCTTCCCCACCCCTCCCCATCCCCACCCCTCTTTTTTTTCTTTTTTTTTTGTCACACACACGCTAACGCGGGTTTTTTGGTATCTTTTGTGGGGCCTCAAACCTCCTATTTTTCCCACTTTCTCAGTTTTTGTTTTTTCCCTCAAATTTGATTTCTGTTTTTCTTTTTTCTTTTGTTTTCTTTCTTTCTTTCTTTTTTTTTTCTTCTTTTTACTGACTCTTGTTGTTTTTTTAAAAGTCTTCTTTCATTTTCTTTCCTTTTACACCCATGCATACACAGTTCTTTGTCTGCCTGTCTTTCTACTGATGGACATTTGTCGACTTGAGTGTACAATTTGCTACATGAACTTTGTTTACTTCAAGACAACTAAATAACTAATTGTTGCTTTAATAACAATAATGATAACAATAACAATAATAATAATAGTAATTATGATTGTAATCATTGTTTATTGTTATTATTACTATTATCATTATTATTATCAATTGTTATTATTATCATTATCAACATCATTAATATAATTATTATTATCATGAGTCGTTATTAGTAGTAGTATCATTATTAATACTGTGGTCAAGGCTAAGAGACAGAGAGAGAGAGAGAGAGAAAGAGAGACAGAGAGAGGTCAAAAATAACAGATCGTTTGTTTTGTTTTCTTCTTTTTTTTTAACAAATAGTACTCTTTCCCATACCTAGTGTCACAGTTTATTGCCAAACAATGATTAAACATTTTGTTGAAAATGTCTACACTCTACTAGTAACTGTCCAGCAGTGAAATGTACGCTGCCAGCCTCTAGCAAGATGAAGAACCAGCTGCCGCACACAGCAGCTTGTTTATATTACTCCGGAGGCCACTCCTTCCCATCCAGTGCTTACGCCCCGTCAAGCAAGCAGAATACAAGTCCTTTACTCGCACTGTCAGCTGTCATGTTCATATTCTAGTGAAAAAACCTGACACTCACATGCGCTGTTCCAAACAAGCATATATATATTTTATTCACAACAGTTACCAATTCAGTTTAAGTTCTGAACTAAGATCAAATGAGTTTTGCTAAATCTATATTCATTTTTTTTTAAATTATAATAATAAAAAACTTAGAAAAAAGATGAATATATATATGCACATGATTTTCTTCACATAATCCTTAAGTCAAGAGCTGTGTCTCAAAACCGCAAAAAGGCTCTGATAACTCCCCGTCTTCAAACAGAGAATAGATGGATAACAATTAACATCCTGTATCAGTGACAGCACAACTCTAACTCTAAGGCTGGAAGCTCATTTAAAACTCAGTAGTCAGAACTTGCTCACCAACTGTCAGAGAAGCTGCACCAAGGTAAGAACACAAACCTTCATTCATCCTCTCCTCTGAAAGATGGTAGCAATGTAGCACCCTGACCACCACTGGAGGTGCAGAGGGAAGGTTAAGTAAAAATTCTGATCCATACAGGAAACAGAAGCCAGGATACTTCACTCCTCAACAGTGTACCCAGGTGTAAGATAACAGCAGGACCTTTCTCCTGCACTCTCAGAGTCTCTACCCCCAACATATAAAGTCTATTCTGCACTTGAACCTTATGCACTCATTGCTAACCTGTTCTCTATATGTGTCATTTGTGCATGTCTGTGTGTGTCTGAGTGTGTGTGTGAGTGGGTGTGTGTGTGTGTGTGTGTGTGTGTGTGTGTGTGTGTGTGTGCATGCAGTGCATCTGAATGAGAATGAATTCCACCTCCTTCTAGTACCTCTAACCTTAGTCATGTTCAAGAAACAAAACAAACAAAAAATATATTTTAAAAATGCAACACACAAACAAAAAGACTTGTGCCCATTAAACAGAGAAAACAAAACAAATAAAGAATAAACAACGATCGATTTGGGGTGTTTTTTTGTTTTGTTTTTGTTTTCGTTCTTTCTAAGTTTGTTTTTCTTTTTTTATGACAATGATTGACTTCACCTTCATGTCTAAAAAAAAAAAATCGATGAACTCTAATTAACAACAATGACCAGTCCAACTGAAACTTAAAAAGTGCCCACCCAACCGTCGTCTTGTTCACGTTCAAACAGGACTGCTACATTTTCTTTGGATTCGAAAACTTTCATGTCAAATCTGCTACTTATAATTCTGATATTCATAAAATCTCTAGCTGGCAGGCGACAAGGAAATGAGCGAAATTTGTTGAGAGCATGTATGGTCATAACAACAAGTTAGCGAGTCGCCCATCGACTGGGATTATTGATCATCACCATCACAAAACGAGAGGTAAGAGCATCAGCAGACAACTCACGGGTAAGGTCGCACAGTTTTGTCGATCATTTCAAAAACGTTCACAACTGCTTGTAAAACACCGCTAAAACACAAACCTCTTGTTCTTTTCAAACCATTGTCGACTTCCTCCGACAATATCACGAAAATATGCACCTAGTCGTGGGATGTTTCCTATTTCGCTCTTAAAGATATGTTGGTACTTCCGTTGACTTGGGTGGCGTAGGTTTGATTCGCAGTCAAACGATGTCACTTTCAGTTTGAAAAAGACATTTAATCAAATATCATATGATATAATTCTCAGTCAGATGACTAATATTTGTAAAATTTAGTTGCAGAAGTGCAGAACTGATTTCGTTTATTGCTCTTTTGTCAGTGATTTAATAACTTCTCTTTTGATCTACTTCATTTCGCGGAACACTTTTGCAGAAAGTAATCATACTTTTCCGGCTGGGGTTCTGTCAAAGCACTGCATAAAACCGGCAAACATTATCATTAAATCTGTTTCATTTGAAATAGAATGTCATCCAATGTGACTTTTCGCTTCTGTTTTCTGTCTGGCTGAATTTGTTTGTGAGCAAAATGAATCGTTTTCAAGAAATAAAACATGTACATGGAACAGGAAGATCGTGCAGATTATTGTCGTCTGCTATTGACGAACAAGAAAACTAAGCAATGACAACGCAGAAAAGTGCATTTGTTATTTTGTTTTGCAGAATGATATTGAATTATTTATTTGAATTGTATAATTGTAATTAATATTCCATCACATAAGCTGATTCTTGTCTCTATTTTTACTGTTTTGAATATCTTTATGAAACCAGACCCAGCCCACCCATGTCCATTGAGTGTTAAAAATAGGTGTCATGTGACATTTTTGTCACATGACGTGTTGGAAGGATTGACGTCATCATTTCATGCTAACACACCCTGTTTCATTGTGTCTTATAAACTTTAAGGTTTTATGACAATAAAAATTATTCTATTCTATTCTATTCTATTCACCCTTTACGCGCATCTTCGTTTTATGCTTTTTTCGTCAAAGATCGACGTGGTTCATCTCCCGGCAATTTTTTTTAATTATAAGGTTTTTTTTCTCTCCCTTTTTTTTGTGGTCTTTTTTTCCACTGATAGCTGCACCACGGAGTAATCGTCAGTGTTAATGTGACGAAATGACGCGTAGTCATTCGGATGAGACGATAAAATGAGGTCCAGTTTGCACTGAGAATGACGCACTTTATCGCACTGAAAATGAACCCGATGGCAACGAGAGTGTATAAGTTGTCCTCTGGCAGAATTCTACAGCAGAAATCCATTCAGTGCAAAGCCCTGGGCCTTGTTCGGCCACAATAGAAATGCGCGATATGGTATCCATACCTTCAAGAGACTAACAATCGACTTGTCAGTTCTCCGGCGGCAGTGCCGGGGCCGCCTCAGTGAAAAGTTCCGAAGGAGAGTTTCAGTTTCAGTTTCAGTAGCTCAAGGAGGCGTCACTGCGTTTGGGCAAATCCATATACGCTACACCACATCTGCCAAGCGGATGCCTGACCAGCAGCGTAACCCAACGCGCTTAGTTAGGCTTTGAGAAAATAAAATAAAATAAAAATAAATAAATAAAATAAAATAATAATAATAGATGAATACATAATGATGTAAGGAAATAGATAAATGAACAAACAGATGGAACAACAGAAACTAACCATTCTTCTGGAACAAACGCCTCCTCTGGAGTCTCCGCTCCGCCGGATTTTCAAGGAGGCTTCTCGGATTCCGTAAGGAGGATCGGTGATGATGGCGTCCGAAGGAGAGCCACTTGAAGTCAGTAGTTAAAGAATACAGACACTAATGACATACTTAAAACGGTTCAGATACTCTCATTGAAAGCCCAAGAAGAAGATTAAGAGGAGATTAAACTGAATGCAGTCATACAAAACATTTGACACTGCAACTGATGGGTAAAGGGTGGAGATTTTTCCGATCTCCCAGGTCAACATATGTGCAAACCTGCTAGTGCCTGAACCCCCTTCGTGGGCATACGCACGCAGAAGATCAAATATGCACGTTAAAGATCCTGTAACCCATGTCTGTGTTCGGTGGGTTACTGGCTGTGGAGACACGAAAATACCCAGTTTCAGTAGCTCAAGGAGGCGTCACTGCGTTCGGACAAATCCATATACGCTACACCACATCTGCCAAGCAGATGCCTGACCAGCAGCGTAACCCAACGCGCTTAGTCAGGCCTTGAGAAAAAAAGGGTAAATAAATAATAGATAAATACATAAAAAATAACTACTACCACTAATAATAATATGTATGAGGCACAAAAACTTGATGAAGTCAACTATAAGCGTACATAAATAAATAAATAAATAATAGTTTTTAAAAAGTAATAATAATAATAATAATAAATAAATAAATAAATAAATAAAGAAAGAAAGAAAGAAAAAAGATAACAATGATGATAGATAAGCAAATAAATGTAAAACATGCAGACTGGCATACATTCACACATACACACACATATGCATAACAGATATCCACCAAACATGCAGTTTCACAGATATGAAAGCACAGTCAAATACACATAAACGTACATGAGCCCCAACACACACACACACACACACACACACACACACACACACACACACACATTACCCTGCACCCTCTCTACCCCCCTCCTCCACACACTCATTTCTAGGCTACGTATCGCAGCTTCCACGGCGCACACACACACACACACACACACACACACACAGAGGCACATTTACGTAGATTTCAAGAGGATCTCCAAAATCACATACACACTAAAAATAAAAATAAAAAATAAAAAAAGAAATTAAAAAAAACTAAGTTTCATTTTTCATCCAGTTTGTTTTTTTAACAACATTCTACAGGGTTTTTTGTTTTGTTTTGTTTTGGGTTTTTTTTGTTTTTTTTGTGTTGTTTTTTTCTTGTATCCATTTTCTGTTTTACCGGCTCATATTTCCTTACTTTTATTGATTTATTTATTTATTTTATTTATGGTGGTTGTTCTTTTTTATGCGTTGATATTTTTGTTTTGTCTTATTATATTCTAAATTCCTACTCTTCACATTTTGGGCGTGCCTGGAGACTCGAACTCACAGCCTTCTGATTGTGAGAACGGCGAGAACCCAACTGAGTCATGCAGGCACCCGATGAATACGGCCAAAAAGATGTTTTTATCATGATGAACTGTGTTCAGTGTGCAAGAAGCCAGGCAAATGGAATGGCGAGAATGATGGTGGCGGGGGATGGGTGGCGAGAGAAGTGGAGAGAGAGAGTAACGGAAAAAAAAAGAGACAGACGGACAGACATATAGACAGACATAGAGTAACTTAGAAAATAACACACACACACACACATACACACACACACACACACACACACACACACACACCGTGACACATACTCACACACACACAGAGAGAGAGAGAGAGAGAGAGAGAGAAATGGTCCAAGGGAAGAAACTCAGTGGTAATAGCAGAGGAAGTTTTATTTCGATAGTCTCCCATATATGAACTGGAGATGGTCCTCCCGTTCACTGATTCTCTCTTTCTCTCTCCCCCCCTCCCCTCCCCCTCCCCCCCCCAAAAAAAAAAGAAAAAGAAAAGAAAAAAGACCCCCCCCCCCCCCAAAAAAAAAACAACAAAAAACAAAAACAAAAACCGACCCTGTTCTCTATCCATTCTCTCATCCCTTATCCCCATGAAAAACAGGCCTTGAGAAACAAAAAAGGTAAATAAATAATAGATAAATACATAAAAAAGAACTACTACTGCTAATAATAATATGTATAAGACACAAAAACTTGATGAAGTCAACTATAAGCGTACATAAATAATTCAAAAAAAATTTTAAAGTAATAATAATAAGAAATAAATAGATTAATAAATAAATAAATAAGATAACAATGATGA